>NC_064813.1:64972848-65003172 GCF_023721935.1 Panthera uncia | reverse complement strand
GAAGTTGAGTGTCGTTGTCCCTGCGGACAAGCTACTCAGAGCTGCCCTCTCGGCTCTGCAAAGGGCACCCGCCGGGGTCTCCTAGGAGCAGACCTGCTCGGGGTGCATCCGGCCGTGGGAACGCAGCTTCTGATGCTAGGGTCAAGTGTCAGTCTGTCTGCCATCATGCAGACCCACCACGGGCATCCGGCCTGTGACGCGAGCAAGTGAGAAGGACATAGCGGGTACCCTGGAGCCCTGGGCCACAACAAAGCACCAGGAAGTGGACCGTAAGTCTCCTGAGAATCAAGGTTCCTCACATTCTGTTACAGGTTCTAGGGAACCTGTAGTCCCTAGTCACTTAGGGAACATCAGCACATCCCTCAAAGTCATTTAAATGTCTCGCGATTTTCATTCTTCTGTATTATTTTCTCTGTTTACCGAATTTTATAGAATCAACAGGGATTATTCTCTTCTGAACAAACCCATGGGGCATCTGGGGGGCTCAGTGGTTAAGCATCTGATTGTTGGTTTTGGATGAAATCATGTTCTTACCATTAGTGGGATTGTGCCCCTCATTGGGCTCTGCAGTCGTCTCTCTCTTTCTTTGTTCCCCTCCCCTCATTCATGAGTGTATTTTCTCTGTTTCAAAAGAAATTAATAAAGCTAAAAAAAAAAAAAAAGAAAAGAAACAAGGAAGCAACCCTTATTTTTCAACTCTGTATGTCTGTAGCTCTTCAGGCAAGGAGAAACCAGTAAGGAAGTCTGGGATTCAGAGGCAGGAGGGACCTTGGGGGACTGGGCACCAGGAGAATGGGTCAGGGTGGGGGTGGGGAGGAGAGAAGGGAGTGATGGGGTTGCTGGACTGCAGGGCAGAGAGGAGAGGAGCAGGTGTGACCCGGGGCCCAACAGATGGGGACTCCATGTGTTAGCTGGTTTCCCGCCCAGGCCCCGATGGTCCAGATCTGCCTCCTTCTGGGTGGCCGGGGTGGGGGGCAGAACAGAGGGGTGGCTTCCGGGTGGGTGTAGCCAGGGGCCAGGAGGCAGGTGTGAGGCAGGCAGGTGGGGGGTGGGGGCTTCCTGGCGTCAACATGCTGATTTTTCCAGAGTCTTGAAGGGTTGAGGGAGAGGGATGGGGGGCTTGGCCCTTTCTGGGATGCCCTCAAATTCCCCAGGGCAGGGAAACCACCACCAAATGTCTAATTGGAAAGGCAGTTATTTGCCCTGCTTTGGCTGAGATCATCAGGCACTCAGTCTCCTTTTCCAGTGTCTGTGTTTTCTGTGGATCTTCCTCTACAATCTGAGGGTCCCCTTTGCACCCCTCTCCATCCCTTAGCCTGGTTGCATCTGCAGCAACCAGGCTGAGGACGGCATGTGTGAGCGAGGGGCCAGGACGGCCCCCCGTTAGCCCAGCATTAGGGACAGCCAAGCTGTGGCTCTGTCTTCAGGGGCGGGGTGGGCAGGGTAAGGGGGGGGCCTTCCCTCCTTATCTGCCGGTGACCTGTACGTGTGGTTGCAAACTGTTTCCACGCTCTTGCGGGGGAAGGGGCTGGGCTGCAGATATGGCCTTCCTGAGACCCAGACTTGGTAGCCTGGCCCCCGCCCTTGGCCCCAAAGTCCCCCGGGGTGGAGAGAAGGGCTGAGTTCTGCAGTCAGACCCCCTGGGTCCCCAAGTCTGGTTCTGCCACCTTTGGCCCTAAGATTTGGGGCACATTGTCCCAGATCCTGGAACACCGGCTGTCCGCTGTCCCTTCCTGAGCTTTGTTTTGCCTCACCCGTCAAATGGAGAGAATGACACCTAGGCCAGATGTTACTTGGGACATCACATGACCCAGTGCAGCTTCCGAGCAGGGCCTGACACGGGACCCAGCTCCCTCGTGTGTGTGGAATGACATGTCGTTTCCTTATTGACAGTTTTTCTCATGATCCAGCAGTTTACGAATAGAGAAGGGGTTCCCGTGGGGCCTGAAGGGTTGAGGTGACACAGGGACGGCACCCGTTCCTACGGGCCCCCCGCCTCTGTCCTCCGCGCATGCAAAGGGCAGGGGTGCGTGGAGCGAGCAGAAACGGGTCAGGTGCACGAGCAGGAAGGACGGTCGTCCTCACAGGTGCAGACACATGCAAATAAGATTCTGCTTGCCCTGTTTGCCTAGCAAAGGAGCACAGTCGGGTCTGTTTTGTTGACAGTCCTGAGTGCAGGGACAGGCGTGGGCAGGTAGGCTCACTGCCCGAGGCAGCTGGGGACTCAGAGCTTCCTGGCTGTTCCTGAGATGCCTCAAAGACGCTGAACCCTTCCCAGCGCTTGCACTCTTCCTAGTCCGCCTGTGGGGTTTGGCCTCCAGGAAGAGGACTTCGTGCAGAAGGAGTTTGAGCAGAGACATTCATTTTGTGGTACTCACAGCAGCCACGGCCCCGGAGCCAAACTAGGGGGTCAGTTACCGACGGGCCCGTGCTGGGTGTGCAGGGCTGCTGGGTGATGGGGCGCCAGGACCTGGTCTGAGGGAGAGACAGGAATAACACGGGCCGACCGCACCCGGGCTGTAACATCCGTGGTCTGGTCCAGCCTCGCCCACTATGTGCCCCCGTGGCCTGCAGGGACAGCGAGGCGGGAAGGCCAAGGCCATGCTAGATCCCGCCCAGCACGGGGTACCGAGACCGGGTCCAGATCCTGCATAGACAGAAGCCCCACTAAGCAGACACCCTGCCCTGCTTCTGCGTGGGAGGTCTACTCCCCACTCAACAGCCTGCTCCTTGCCCTGCCCTCATGGCACCTGCCCGCTGAGCTGGCCGTCTCCCAGCATGCACTTGGGAGTATACCTTCAACTGGGTAGATTTCAGCAACATTTGGAGGAAACCCACAGAAACACACTAATTTTTCTTGGATATTGATGATTGAAGCCTGATTCATATTCCTTTACCCACTGAAAATAGTTTATACCAAACATTCAGATAAACCACCTGCAGAGCAAATAAATGCCTAAAAAAAAAACAAAACCCATAAGCTTTCTAAATACCTGTCTGTTTCCTAATACTTTGTAAAAGACATTCCATTTAATTTTATATTTAAATTATCTGTTAATTAACCACCTATTTTAAAGAAGGTACTTAAGGGGCACCTGGGTGGCTCAGTCAGTTAAATGTCCGACTTCGGCTCAGGTCATGATCTCACGGTTTGTGAGTTCGAGCCCATGTCAGGCTCTGTGCTGACAGCTCGGAGCCGGGAGCTTGCCTTGGATCTTGTGTCTCCCTCTCTCTCTGCCCCTCCCCTGCTCCTGCTCTGTCTCTCTCTCAAGAATAAATAAACATTAAAAAAAAAATTGATGATAAAAAGAAGCTACTTAAAAGTATCATCTTCCCCAGACACATGATCAGTGGGTGTTGGGATGGGCTACAGATTTGTATTTTTAATAATCCCGTGATCAGGGGCTGGCAGAATATAGCCATTGGTCAGATCTAGCACCTGTCTGTTTTTATAAATAAAGTTTTATTGGAACACAGCCACATCGCTTCATTTACGTGTTGTATTTGGCTGCTTTCTCCCCATAGTGGCCAAGATGTGCAGTTGGGACAGCGACCATATGGTGAGTGACTCCTAACAGATTTACTGTGAGTTTGCCTGCCCTTTCCCGGATGACGCTGCAGACGCTGTGGATCCAGGTAACTGTGTGGGTTACTATGGGGATTAAAGAGGCTAATGGAAAGCCCTTGGAGCTGTGCCTGCAAACGTATACCTGGTCGATAAATAAATGCTATTTTTTTTTCTTTTCATCGGCTCAGGGAGTAAATTACACTGATAAGTTTCCTAATTATTCTATCCTTGTATTCCTATAATAAATTCATGATCGTGATCGATGGTGTGATTTTATTTGCTAATATTTAATTTAGGAATCTTAAGTTCTCTGTGTATAACCGACTTTAATCCATGGATTAACGTGTGTTTGTCTTGTTTTGGTTTTTGGATTCTCCTTGTCTCGTATCAGCATTAGAGCTGAGCTATACTTCTGTGACCTGGAACCTCTCTGCCTGTTTCTAAGCTGGAACGCTGTATATAGCACGGGATTTTTAACGGGCTTTTTATTTTCTTTGGCCATTTGCTAGTGTGCGCCCCTGCAACCGTGTGCCCTTCACGCCTTTTATGAGGACGGATCTTGGCAACCTTTCTAATCTCTTCTAAGTCGGTGGGTATAACCAGGTTTCCTCCTTCGTCTTAACAGAATTTTGACCAGTTCACTTGCCTAGAAAGGCATTATGTCACTTACATTTAAAATTTTTTAATGTGTAGTCACATATCGTGTTTCCTCATAAATTTTAATGTTTCTTGTCTGTATTTATGCCTTGATCTTCATTCCTAATGACAATTAGGTATAACTTCAACTTTGTGGTCAGACATCAGTATTCTGCTTTGGGTTGGTCTTTTAAGAAAATCAACTTTTGATTTTGCTCATTAAATCTCCTTCGCTATTGTCTTCTGTGCTAGGACTCAGTCTGCCCGCAGCTAGCATACAACTTGGCCTTCGAAGACTTAAGCAGGTGCGGGTTATTTTCTCCTGTAACAGGAAGTCAGGCGATGGCGGTTGCTGGTGTCGGGCCAGCTGCTCAGCACGTCCCCGGGCACCCAGGCTCGCCCATCTTTCTGCTTCCCCATCCTTGGCGCGGGGGCTTTGTCCTCCGGCTCGTTGACTCACGGTCCCAGACAGCTGTTGCTGCAGACACAGCGCCACGGGGAATGTGGCAAACCAGAAGGATGAAGGCCACAGTCTCTTTTGTCCTGAGTTCTGTCCTTCCAGGAATAAAGACCTTCCTCCCATCCAGCCGCTCCCCCTGCTTTCATGGTCAGCACCAAGGCAGCTGTTAGAAGGTCCGGGAAGCTCTCTGGGTTGTGCAGCTGGTGAGCGAGGACAGTGAGGGCCCTGTGGCTGCGTGTGGAGGGAGACACTACCCCCCCCGCCCCCCTGCCCCAGGCCGGCCAGTGGCCGTCAGTGTCCGTGGTGCCCTTTGCTCTGCTCTTCCTGCCGTGTCACCAGAGCGAAAGAATCCACTGCGGTGAGAGTATGCTTGCTGATTCATGCTTGGATCTCCCAGGGTGTTGTGGTTTGGATTTTTTGTTTAGCCTGAGAACATTCTCACATTTCCAGGCCCTGCTGTTGGGCGCACAGGAATTTAAAGAATCTCTGGTGGGCTTGCTTAATGCTTTCCATCTTACAGATCGTTTGGTCTGCAGTGACCCCTGTCACACCTGTGTTGAGTTTGTTGACGTTTCCCTTCTGTACGGTTTTCCATTTCTTTCTTTTCAATCCTCCTGTGTCATTAGGCAATACGAGGAGCCTCACGTGGCTGCATGTTCGGAATCGGGGTCTTGGGTTTTTACGAGGGGGTGTCATGCACCCCGACTTCTTCCATGAATGGACCTACTCTCGACAGTTAACGTTCTTTATTGACCACCCTCTGGATTTTTTTCTTGCCTTTTGTTGGATTGAGAGAGTTTCCTTTGGTCCAAAGATCTCTAGTATTTGGAATTTGTACCACCTCGTATTTGTTTTTTTTTTCTGAATGGACACGAAACGGACGTTTTTACTTCAACATTTAAGGTTAACCGGTATTTCTTTTTCTGAACAGAACTTTAACGTGTTTCCCTCCGTATTCTCGACTCCTGTGGTGTTTCTTGTATACGTGAGGATAGATATAATTATTCTCTTATGTATCATCGTCATGTGTAGATGTAATTATAGAATTACCATACACATCAAGATTACTGAAATAACCAGACAAAACTGAGCTCGGAAGGGCCTCAGCCACGTGCGCCTGGGCTGGGAGTCAGAGCCCCTTGGCCCTGGTGGTAGGATCCTTCTCCAGGCCTGTAGTTGGGAACCTCCCACGGCTGCCTCACTTGGTGATGGTGTTGATGACCTTGTGTGTCCTCCAGTGCTGAATCGCAGCTTCTCCTTGGTCCCCTCCTACCCCAGAGCCCATCCCCCGAACCCAGATTGTCATCCACTCATTATCCAGCCGGGCAGGCTGGTGCGATGTCAGCCTGGAGTGAGGGACTCCAATGGCCACAGAGAACGGGACAGACGGGACAGGGATCTGGTTGAGCCAGGGTCTCCTCGGGGAGCTGAGCAGAGAGGGCTCTGGGGCCAGCCTGCAGTTCCGGGAATCTAAGCCTGAGCCTGCTTCTGAGCCAGCTGAGGGGCCACGACCTCACCTGTAGTGTCAGCAACCCCGTCAACGAGGAGGATGCACCTGACCCTGCCTAGCATCTGTCCGTGGAGGGGTGAGGGGGTCCGGGGTCCGCTGGGAAGGGCCGGCAGAGAGGGGAGGTGCGTGCCTGTGGGGGACTCGGGGAATGTTCGAGGCAGAGGAGCAGTGTTAAGGTGCTCTCTGGGGAGCGATCCAGAGGCACGTGCGTGTCCACACCCTCGTTCCTGTCTGCACACCCGCCGGTCCAGAACCTGGACAGCACCTGGAGACCGCTGTGACCTCCAGGACCTGCCCGTGGGGCTGGCACGTGGGCGCCCCCTTCCCAGCATCCGGGAGCCTGGGAGGCTGACCTATCGGCAGAATCCAGGCAGGGGAGGGGAGGACTTGAAGAGGAAAGACTGAGGACCCTGGGGGCACCCTGCCCCAGCCCTGGAAATGCCAGTCCCTGGAACCAGGATGGTGTGGATACTCACAGCCCGTTCACTCTGATAAATGTCCATTTGTTTTGCCCCGTGTGCTAGACATGACCTTCCTGAGGATGGTTACCACATCTGAAGTCATAAACCACAGTTCAACCCTCCTCTGAGCCGCGTGAGCACCTGTGGTCACTGCAGGCAGTTACCCCGTTTTCCCTTCAGCTTCAGGTGTCCCCTTGGCTCTGTAGAAAGGGACTATGTATGCAGTGCAGGGTAGCTAAGGGGGGAGGCTTACAAAAGAGCCCAAGTCCTGATCTCATGAAATACCAAATCCCCTACTTCACCTATACCCCCCCGAGCTAGTACAAGGGTGTAAAGAAGGAGGTTAATAATCAGTGTGTCTGTCCTGCCCCAGAGGTGTCCTCCTGAGCTCTGCCTGCTCCCTGGGGCTCTCCTCCGAGCCATCTCCTCCTTGCCATTTCCCGGCTCAGCCACCCAGCCTTCGGCCCCTACACACGCACTGAGTGCTCCCTGTGCCCCGTGAGGAGGGAGGCCTCGCCTCCCTCCCCTGTCCAGGGACCGCCCAGGACAATGGGGGGCATCACCACAGCCTGGCTGTGAGACTCTGGGCAGAGTGACTTAATTTCTGGGGCCTTCTCTGCGTGTAATTACGTCCACTTCCTCGGGTCGTCGCTAAGGTGTCCGCAGAGCACGGGGCACACACGTCCTAGGGGGCACGTCCCCAGGCGAGGAGAGGAACGTCCCTAAACATAGAGCTGCATGCCCGCTGCTGAAGTTCAGGCAAATACAAAGTGCCTGGTTCAAGTACGAAGGAGAGACAGATCTGAGCGGTCGACGCGGGACCTGGGGAGGCGTCCCAGAGACGGGGACACTTGAGTTGGGCCTTGGAGGATGAGCGGGTTTGTTGTGCCAGGAAGGGAACGAGGCCCCGCACAGCGAGCCCAGGGCCCTGAAGCCAGCCGGCCCCGCGCCCTCCCCCCTCTCCCTCCCAGCCGGTGTCCCCTGAAGTCTGACGGCAGGAAAGAGGGGCGAGATGAGCGGCAGGAGCCTGTCAGGGCTGCGGCAAGGATGTGCACTTGGGATACCTTCTCCACCCGACCCCAGCCTGGGACCCCGGTTCTCCTTGAGCAGAGGGCTTCGGGGGGACGTCCTTCCCACGGTTCTGAGGGTGAGCCCGGCAGGGGGTGTGCATCTGGGTGAGGAAGTGAAGCAGGTGCAGTCGGGGAAGGTAGGCACTAGGGAGAGCCCGAGGGGAGCTCTGGGGAGGGCAGAGGGTGGGGGGGCCCCGGGAGGGACGTACCGACCTCTCCTGTGGGTCGTGGGGTAGGAGGCGGGATCCAGCGGTGCTGACGGTCAGGGCTGTGTGCCCAGAAAGGAAGGGTGCTGGATGGCGGGGATTACAGCCCATGGAGCGTGGCTGCCCTGTCCTGGGGCTGAGGGGGGGTCCCCCCGATCCCACACGCCCTCACTGCCCCCGTGCTGTGTGCAGTCGGGCCCACTCTGTGCCACAACGCTGTTCCCCAGGCCCTTTCCGCAGACCACCCTGCTCTCCGACTGGTGGCACCAACAGCCAGCACCCTCCCTGTGGAGATCAGCCTCCTGAGACACCCTAAGGTGGGTCCGGGGGAATCAAGCCAGGTCAACCGATTTGTGGTCAGAGGCCATGAGCGACGGCAAAGCCAGGGTACCCTGCTCCTGGTCAGGCTCTGGTCCCATCCTTGCTTTGAACGGTGCGGTTGTCGTGTTTGGACCTGAGAGCAAAGGCTGGAAACCACCCGGCTCGTATGCACACAATCCCGTCAGGGCCTTGGCCCCACCAAGGAGGAAGGATGTGGAGGCTAGAGAGGGAGGGGGACGACTCCGCGAGGTGTGTGACTGCCCAAGGGCACACGACTTGGCAGGGGAAGGGGTGGGAGAGAGCCCAGGTCTCCCTGGAGGCGCTCGCCGCCCACAGGCCCCAACTCAAGCCCTCGGGGGAGGCAGGAGTGTGACTGGGTGTTCGGTAGGACCTGTCATCCACAGAAGAACCGAAGCAAGTAGGAGTCAGGGGCTCTAGCAGGTTCTGGAGGCAGGGCAGACCCACGGCTCTGAGGGGCCTCAAGAAAGCCCCATCCACTCCTCCCCCTTCCCATGGTTCCTTCCCTCCTACCTGCCTGAGATCCTGCCATTAACGCCTCCTTTTTGGGTAAAGGCGTTGTTGTCCCCCCTGTGAGCCGCCCCTGAGAGAGCATCTCAGGTGCTGTGCCCCCACTTGATATGGTGGCCGATGGCCTGATGACCCAGGAAGGCCTGGAGATGGGAGTGACCCGGGAAGGGCAGGGCACCTTTCCGGGAGCATGGGTCTCTACCCGAGTCACATCAGAGACCCCCCGGGGGCTCGCTGGTGCCCCTCCCAGAACTTGTCTCAGTGGGTCTAGGGCAGACCTGAGGCCTTGCATTTCTAACATGTTCCCCAGTGAGGGCCCCATCCTTCGAGAACCATGAACTAAAATCGAGCAGCGAGGAAGTAGCCCCGCTGTCCAGACTCCCAGAGGCAGCCAGTGGCCGCGACCTCTGACTGCACGGAAGGGCGGCAGGTCTGGATCATTGACCCACAAGACGTCGGGACCTTGGAAGTCCCCTGGTCCGGTCCCAGCAGATCATGGTGGGGAAAGTGGGCTCCAGAAGGGACACTAAGAAGGACTTAGGCAGAAAAGCACGGAGGCACCAGGCGGGACGGGGTCTCCTTACCCCCAGTTGAGTGCGCTGTGCACTGTCCCCAGCTGTCTCAGCACCTGCCTCACTGTGACTTTCCAACTCAACCCCTCTGAGTCATGTACCCCTCTGACCTGGGCCACACAGGCCTCGAAGCAGTTCCTCAAGACCCAAATCCCCATACCCACCCTGGAGAAGCACAGGAGGGGAAGAGGGGGGAAACAAAGAACAAAGAGGGCGACCTCTGACCCCGATGCCCAGCCCTGCCCCCTCAGTGTCTGCCCTCGGGGAGCTCCCAGCCTGTGGAGAATGCCTTCCCTCCCGGGACGCAAGCACAGTAGAGATGGGGTGGCCTGAAGGAGCAGCATCGGGAGGGGTGGGCGTGAGGCTCTCGTGCCCACTTCTCCATCAGCCTTCGAAAAAACTGCTTCCTGGGGTTCAGTTGCCTCTTTCCCAAAGTGCAGATTACAGGAAGAAGGCGTAACATTTATCTGATGCTTGGCAGTTTTTCAGAGCACTTTTGCGATGAGAGCAGCTAAGGCGAGTTACAAACTTGTTCAACTAATACTTCTTGTTTAATCTTAAAAAATTTTTTTAAATGTTTATTTATTTTTGAGAGAGAGAAAGAGAGACAGACAGACACAGCGTGAGTGGAGGAGGGGCAGAAAGCAAGGGAGACACAGAACCTGAAGCAGGATCCAGGCTCCGAGCTGTCTGCCCAGAGCCCCACGTGGGGCTCGAACCCATGAACGTCGAGACGATGACCTGGGCCGAAGGCGGGCACTCAACTGACTGAGCCCCCAGGCGCCCCTGTCCCACTAATACCTAGTGAGGGTCTACTGCGTTCCCAGCATTGTTCTGATCTGGGACACCGAGGTCGACAAAACAACAAGAACCTTGGCCTCAGAGAAGACACATTCTAGGTTGGGGGAGGGGAGAACGGGGCGCACTCCGGGAAATACTCCGGAAGTACTTCTGGCAGGAAGGGGACGGGTGTGATTTTCAACAAGGCAGTCAGGGAAGGAGACCCCAAGAGACATGAGAGAGTGAGCAAAGCGAGGGGTGCTGGGGGCGAGGAGAGGGGTAGCATCTGGGTAGAGGGCAGAGCCTGTGCAAAGATCGTGCGGTGTTCAAGAGGGGCCCGCACTGAGCTGTGCTGTGGGGTTCCCAGGAACTGCCTGGTCGAGGACAAGAAGCACGGGAAGAGGGGTAGCTTGATGACCTCCATGCCTGATTCTTTGGAGTTGACCGAGAGCGCCCCTAAACTCTGCTTGAACCGCGGAATGACGTGGAGGAGGGCGGCTGCCATCCCCTTAGCCCTGATCGCACCCCCACCGTCTACACTGTCTACGGGAAGAGCCAAGAGCCCCAGGAGGGCGCCTAGGTTACGAAGACATGGGGCGGTGAGGGGCCTTGGCAAGATCTGCCTCATCCTGCACTCCACCCCGAGCCCCCGAAGCCCCTCCTTAGGTAGAACTAGGACAAGACCCCGCGTCTTTCCGACGCACCCCCAGGGACGGCAAAGCAATACGGTGTGTCCCTGGGCTCCTAACCAGGGTTTTCTCACTTCACAGGTTGTATGAGAAGCGAATTCTTCGGCAGGCAGTCCGCTTGCTGACCTCTGAGCCACTCACCCCTGTGAGGGAGCACCTGTCGTCAGGCAGGACCTGCCGAGGCACGTCTGGGAACAGTGATGCTTTCCCGGAATCGGGAGGGCCTCGGAGGGGGGACCGTCAGGATGTCACTGCGCAGCCTGGACGGGAGGAGGGGTGGCCCTGGATGATGGAAAATCAAGAGCTGCAGAGATAAGGCTCAGGGTCAGCAGAGGGAGGCAGGGAAAGGAAAGGAAACAGGGGGGTTTGAGCTCCTTCACCCGCCAGGCTTCGCTGTAAACAGAGGAAATATCGCATCTCAAGATCCATCAAAATTTGAGTAATTTATCAATTCTTTTATGTTTATGACCTAATGTAGGTAAACGGCAAGAAAGTCAAAGGCACGTCTTGTTGAAATTATATTACATAATTTTGGCCGCTATTGCAAATAGGACCTTGTTCCTATTGTGTCTTCTAATTAGTTTCAAGATAATACATACAGGGGCGCCCAGGGGGGCTCAGTCGGTTATGCATCGACTCTTGGTTCCAGCTCAGGTCAAGATCTCGAGGTTCGTGGGTTCGAGCCCCGTGTCGGGCTCTGCACCAACAGCGTGAAGCCTGCTTGGGATCCTCTGTCTCCCCCTGTCTCCGCCCCTCCCCCACCTGCTGTCCCTCAACATAAATAAATAAACATTACAAAAATAATACGAACATAACACATATTGTCACATCGCGGAATTTCTCTACTGTTTGTAACAGTTTTTCATTTGATCCCTTTGTATTTCTGGGTGAATAACCATAGTGTCAACAAATGATGATAATTTTTCTTCCTTCTTTCCAATTTTTATGCCCCGCTCCTCTCCTGTGTCACACTGTGGGGGCAAATAGCTCCCAGACAGTGTCATCCTAGCGATTCTGGAGGGCGGTCTCGTTTGGCTCCTCAGTGTGGGTGCTTCTAGGGTTTCCCTGGTTTTTTTTTTTTTTAATGTTTATTTATTTTTGAGACAGAGAGAGACAGAGCATGATCGGGGGAGGGTCAGAGAGAAGGAGACACAGAATCTGAAACAGGCTCCAGGCTCCGAGCTGTCAGCACAGAGCCCGACGCGGGGCTCGAACTCACGGACCGCGAAATCACAACCTGAGCCGAAGTCGGACGCTTAACCGACTGAGCCACCCAGGCGCCCCTAGGGTTTCCCTGTTAAACGTAATGTTTACGGTTAAGGCATAGAAGGCATTTTAAAAGTATGTTCTTATTGCCATTTTAAGGGTTTTACCATGAATAGCATGTTAAAGTTTATTCTTTCCCTTTTATCATTTGCGGTGAGATCATCTGGTCTTCCCCCGGTTTCCTCTATGAATAACAAACACATTAATAGATTTCCTCATATTGAACCAGTCCTGTGTTATCGGAATCAACCCCAGTGGATGTATTATTCTCTTAATGTGCTATTGTTTGATAACAGTTTTATTTGGGACTTCTGAATCCTTATTCGTAAATAAAATTCTCCTGTATGTTTTTAACGTTTACTTGTTTATTTTGAGAGAAAGAGAGAGCACACAACGTGTGTGTGCAGGGAAGGGGCAGAGAGAGAGGGAGAGAGAATCCTAAGCAGGCTCTGCACTGTCATTGCAGAGCCCGATGGGGGCGGGGAGGGGGGTGCTCCATCCCACAAACCGTGAGATCATGACCTGAGCTGAAATCAAGAGTCTGATGCTTAACCGACCAAGCCACTCAGGCACCCCAAGATTTAAATTATTTGATTATAAGCTACTTAGAGATACATAAACATACAACTACGTAAAAATGGCTTGTGCTTATGGCTTTTATACCATAAGCCACGAAACATGCATAAAGTAAATAAGAACGAGGCAACAAGACAGCAAGGAATGGTTATTCAAGCCTACGATTTTAACCTAACGTGATGGCTGTTTTCGTTTGGCTAAAACGAAATCATTAATGTGAGGATCGTGGGGGAAAATGTAGCTTCCCAGCCGGGTCTAGATTTAATGTTGAAAACTTTCTAACGAACCATGGTAGTTCATCTAGGTTTGTTGCAGAAGGCTTGACTGATTCATTTACCAGTTCAAGCCGGTCAGTCTCCACCTTGACCGAAACTCTGCCAGCTGGCAGCTGATAAATGCGCAAGATCGTTGTACACACTTGGAAAACAAATCGACATGGTTGCTGAGAGCGCCGCTCTGGACGCGCCTATCTATTTACTACTGGAATCGTAGAGCAAGAAAGTTCTTCGCTGAGGATTTGCTACCCTGGGGGGCATCGATTATCCTTGTGCTCGTGAACTTTTGTGAGCTGTGGCCACAAAGACAGAGTCCCATACCGCCGCCTGTAAGCCAAATCTGCCCCCGCCAGCCACAGACCGGGGACTTCTGGGTTTGGCACACTCGGTGGGGAGGGGAGGTGTGGGCAGAAGTGGGCCAGGGTGCCGGGCACCAGCTCAGTGAGTGACCAGGACCCCAAAATGATCGAATCCATCTTTTTCCAGAAACTTCTTCCTTTCATCTATGTATAAAGCTTAAAGCAATTCATATTGGATGGAAGAGTTTAAAGCTTTTGAAGATTTCTGTGGTGTCCGTTGACAGGTTTCCATGACTTCTTCCTAAGAGCACCTTCGGCAATGTTCAGTTTCTCTGCCCCGCTCCCTGCCAGGAGAAAGAGACGTCGGTGCCCGAGGCGGCCTGGGTTGGTGTTCCCTGACCTGAGGGATGGATGGGGACGCCGAGGGCAGGGAGGACATCTGGAGCCCGAGCCCTGAGTCTGCTCCCCAGCGTTCTCACAGGCTCTTAATCCATCAACTCAAATTGTCATAGTCTTTATCAGTAATGACAGAAATGGATATCTTGTAAGTTTAGCAAATGCAGTAAGTTTTCCGCTCAGGGATTTGCTCATCTAAGAAACGGATTCTTCGGTCAAGTGTCTTTCAGCAAACAGGTTCTAGATGGATTGACGTGTGGGCAGGTTGATGTGAACTTTACCGCTTATGGGCAGGAAATGTGGCTTTGGGGCCAAGCTGCCCGTGTGAAACCCGCGTGCACCTCCCGGCGGTCTGGAAGCAAGCCCTGGGCTTCCGCGGACCTCAGTCCCCTCGGCCGTAAAGGCGGAGTCATCAGAGGCCTTTCCTCGTGGCCTTGTGGCAAGAGTCATCGTGTTAACACCCTCGCGGCGCTCAGGGAGCGCTGGCCTCGCACGGGCCCGGTAGGTGCCACCATTGGCACTCTGCCCGGCCCCGTCCGGTGGCCCTTTCCCTGCCTGTCTCCTCTAGGTGAACCGCGCACATGGCGGTCCCCTTCAGGACCACGCTCCGCTCCCTGCCCTCATCGTGTTCTCTTGTAAGACGCTTTCACCCTGACGTGAACACGGCCCTGGAAATGCTTTTCCTCTAAGGTACAGGATCTGGCACGTGCACACATTCCTGTCCCGACTCTCGTCGGGGGAAAGCACGAAATCTAAACATTCTGACAGCACCTGCCAGCCCCTGAGACTGCAAATCCAGTTTGAGATTTACCCTTCCAGGGGCAACAGACCCAGACAGGAACATGCCACACGGCTGGCCCAGCCTGATGCGGAGGAGGGAGAAGGGTCATGTGGGGCCTCGTGGGCAGGGACACCCTGCCCAGTGGAGACCGTTTCTCTGTGGCTTTCACAGACCGCAGAGCTGGAGCAGAAAGTCCTCTCACCCCTGCTGGGTGCTCCCACTCGCCTCGGACCCCACGGGCAGTGGGCAGACGCCCGTCAAACACAAGCCATCCTGTCTGGTTCCCTGACCCCTGTGCCAAGGGCTCAGCGTCCAGAAGGCAACGTCCTGAGAAATCCAAATACACGTTTGCAAAGGAAAACAGCAACACACAAAGATAGGAAAGCAGAAAAACGAAGAAAAAGAAAAACCCTAACCAGAGACCTCCACACATATTTGGTCTTCCCAAACGCAGGAAAGACATAACCTTTTGCAAAAGACCCGAGCAAGTCAGGGATGAAAGGAGGACTCAGACATCAGAGTGTGATGGGGGAGGGGCAGGGCTAAGAAGATAATCAGGGAGAAAAGGGATTCTTCTGCAGAATTTAAAAATGCAAAGAACAGGGGCGCCTGGGTTGAGATTCTGACTCTTGATTTCGGCTCAGATCATGATCACCGGGGTCGTGGGATCGAACCCATGTTGGGCTTTGTGCTGAGCATGGAGCCTGCTTAAGATTCTCTCTCTTTCCCTCTGCCCCTCTCCCCTGTTCGTGCTCTCTCTCTCTCTCTCTCTCTGTCAAAAAAAAAAAAAAAACCACACAACAAACCCTTAAAAAATGCAAAAGAACAGAATCAACACTACAGGAAACCAAATAGTGACGTGAGGACAGGGTGAGCAGAAGAGAAAAGTTAGAAGAACAGCGTGAAATCACAGTAGAGACCAAACATAGAAAACTCGGTCCCCGGAGAAGGGATAGAAGGAACGTCCCCAAACCATTGTTCTTGCTAACAGAGCACCCCCTCGGCTCAGCGGTCAAGGACAGATGGCTGTGCCCCTGTCACCACGGTGGGCATGTGACCCTATTCTGGCCAGTGGTGCGTAAGAGGAGGTCACATGGGGTTTCTGAGGATGACCTCCATCCCGATAAGAGGAAGGAGGGGAGAGGGGTCCCTGCTGTCGTGGCTCCCCGGCTCCTGCCCCTGAACCTCTGTGTGAGAAGGGGGGGTCTGGAAACCGACGGAGCCACCCCCGAGCAGGGGTCAGGAGATGGCCGAGGCTGACCCGGAGCCCCGGTGTCGCCGAGCGCTGATCCAAACCCAGTGCAGTTTACCTCTCGGCCTAGAAATTACCAGGGAGCCGCGAGGGTGTCACAGCCGCGGGAAGGGGCAGGTGCTCACTGGCCGAGTGACGGGGGCTGACTGTGGAGCCGTTGGCCCGTTTGTTTCTACTTGCCAGTGACAGGGGGCAAAGGAGTGGCTGGAGATTTGGTTGCACGTGGGGGTTGGGACGAGGTTTTGGGTTTCTTGTTCAAGATGTTCATAAACCGTGTAAACGCATGTGTCTCCTGTCCTTCCCCAGAACCTTAAAACTACAGTAAGTCTATTTTAAGGGTATAAATCACAGCAGCAGAGAGAGACGGGGAGACACCTGACCAGCAGACCAGAGATGCCTGGAGTCTCAGAGAGAAGGAAGAGGGCTGCCTGGGTCGGCAGAGCCCGACCCCCGACCGGTTACACGAGGACCTCTGGGGTAGTGCCCAGGGAACGATTAATGACCCCTCGCGGTGCACCCATTACACAGCGAGGGCCGAGAGCACCTTCCTGGAATACACACGCAGCACAGCTTGGAGCCGTCCGCCCGGAGGAACCAGCAGGGACTCTGGGCTCAGGCCAGCGAGGAACAGGAGGGCTTCTCGGGGGACACAGGGGCAGGGCCGGGAGGTCTGTGCATGGAAGGGCTCGGGCCCACTGCCCACTCCAGGCACGGAGTGTGATGGAGCCTGGAAGCCAAGAAAGCAACGATTTTCTAAAAACCCCCCAAATGCCCTGCAGAGAACTCCAGCAGCCTC
This sequence comes from Panthera uncia, assembly GCF_023721935.1. NCBI lineage: Eukaryota > Metazoa > Chordata > Mammalia > Carnivora > Felidae > Panthera > Panthera uncia. The sequence continues at coordinate 64,986,730 of NC_064813.1, read as the reverse complement.
CTGGCTGTGGCACTCAGGGCTTCCCCAGCCGAGAGCCGCCTCCCTGCCTGCACCCTAGGGTGGAGCCTGAGGACTCACAGGGCTGCCTGGCTCCTTTTTACATAAGAGGAAAACCAGGGGTCACCACACACGTGAGAAAGGCAGGCAAATGAGGATCCAAGGATCCTTTGCAACCGCTGGCCAGTGGCCCCAGGGGGTGCATCAGGGTGTTAAATCCCTGCAGCCCAGCGGGGTCCCATTCCATGAGGTCTCAGCCTGAAAACTCCAGAAACAGCCTGAGAAGCGTTATCTAGAGACACAGAAGGAACCACGAGACAACCGAAACCAGAAACAAGACATGTGGTTGCCTCTGGGAAGATGGATTGGGGCCAGCAGGACCCTGAGGGTTGTAAGTACGCGTTTGCTGTCCTGTGCATGGTGTGGTGCACTGTATATTTATGCTCTCGTATAGCGGCTACGTTTGATCACACACATGCTAGAAAAAAATCCGACCAGCCTGAATGTGCACCTGACTCACTTGGCCACCTTCTTCAAAAGCAGATCCGGTTCGGGAGTTCTGGAAGCCTGGGATCACAGGACGTAGGACAGAGTAATGCGGGGACAGTAGAGTCACTGGCAAGGGCAGGGTGTGGGGACGGAAGGCAAGGACGCCCTATCCAGTGGAGGGAGGATGACCTTTGGGGACCCTGGGCAGGAGGACAGCCCCAGCCTGGGGCCTCAGTGTGAGGGTCTGCAGGACCACCGATGCTGGTAATTGTGAGATGCTAGAAAATACATGTGTCGTCTCTGCCCTGGGTTCCCTTGGAATTTCCTGGGTGAGAGGAGTGTCTTTTGTCCTAACGAAGTGGCTCTGGGAGGGCTCCTGGGTGGGGGCTGGTCACATCAGAAAGACAGAGCCCTGATTAGAAGCTGCTAATCTGTTTCTCCAGAGAGGGGAGAGGGGCTGGAAATGGACTCAATGATCCATCGTGCCTGCGTTGAGGAAGTCTCCATACAATCCCAGAGGTATGGGGTTCTAGAACTGCCAGGTGGGTGAATAGTCGGAGGAGTGGGGGGAGGGGCTGCCTGGACAGGGCATGAGGCCCTGCACCCCTTCCCCCTCACCTCGCCCCACACATCTCTTCTGGTACCCTGTATCGTTGCCTTTAGTAAGCTGGTGAACAGTAATTATTTTCTCAGTCTTGTGAGCTGTTCTAGCAAATTAATTGAACCCAAGGAAGGAGTCACGGGAACTTTTAATTTATAAGTGATCAGTCAGAAACACCGGAAACACCTTAGATGTTTGCTGGCCTCTGGAGTGGGGGGCGGTCTGGTGGGAGCGAGCCCTTGCTGACAAGGGAGCATAAGGCAAGCTGAGGGCCAAACACAATCTAGCCCCCTCCTTATAGGTATCCATACCACCCGCCCCCCCCCCCACCCCAAGTGGGATGTGTGACATTCCTCAGGGTCTCCTAGTCACCCAAGGACAAAGGAAAGGACAGAAAATAAACCGCTAACTGGTAGAGATCACAGTCCTGCAGGAAGTGAGTCTCTATCACTTCGCAAATGTCTTCGTAAATTACAAGAAAAAGGCAATCCCATCAATGGCCTAATCTCCAGAAACCTATAGACTCAGTTTCCTGGAGCCTCAACATCACCCTCCCCTGCACAGTGATGTGGGAACAAAGGCAGAAAGAAATGGCAGGTGAGATTAAATTTCCTTCTGACCTGCAGCCCGTCGACAAATACTTGTGGCAAAGGCAGAGCCTAACATTTCTCCAGGAAGCCCCTACTGTCCTAATGTTAATGCCTCACTAGAGGGAAAACAACCTTAGCCTGACCACAGCCTGACCACTCTTATGACCACGGCGTCCTAAGAGTCCTCTTTAGCAGATGAAAGTCCTTCTGGAGGCTTCCCTTTGGCCTTTTCCTCCCCCAGCTCCATAGTACGAAACTACTCAGTCCTCACAACCCCGGTGCAGCCCTTCCTACCCGTAGGTCCTGTCCCTGTGCTTTACTAAAATCACCTTAAAAAAATTTTTTTTTTTACTTTTATTTACTTTTGAGAGACGGAGAGAGACAGAGCACAAGTGGGGGAGGGGCAGAGAGAGAAGGAGACACAGAACTCGAAGCAGGCTCCAGGCTCCGAGCTGTCAGCACAGGGCCTGATGAGGGGCTCGAACTCACAACCTGTGATATCATGACCTGAGCTGAAGTCGGACGCTCAACCGACAGAGTCACCCAGGTGCCCCAATAAAATCCCTTTTTGCACCAAAGATGTCTCAAGAATTCTTTGTTGGCCCTCAGCTCTGACCTCCCCCCCCCGCCCCCACCATTTCCCAAACCTCATCATTACTCTGTGGGATCTGACACTCTGTCCATGTAGGTAGTGTCATAACTGAACTGAACTATAGGACAGACACCCGGGGTCACAGCACAGTGCTTGGTGCGGGAGAGACACCTGTCCCCCCACGCCTGGTGTCAGAGTGCTGTGAGTGGGGCAGCAGGGAGGTGAGGGCTAGGCAGAGACACATGGTGAGAGAGAGAGAGAGAGAAACATGCCTGCCCAGTCATGCAGAGCAGTCGAGCTGAGAAGCAGTAGTTAGTGAGGAAGTGACTCAAGGCTACAACCACCCATCACTCACAAATGCCACAGGATGTCCTGCTCAGGGCACACCCAGGGCCTGTATCCCACACAGGTTCCGGGGGCTGGAACCACACTGAAGCCACTTGGGTGGCCTCTGTCCTGCAGCTCTGGGCTCCCTCTGCCTCCTCCTGTGGTCCCAGTGATGAGGGAGTGTAAGGCCAGCTGAGACCCGTAAAACCCTTTGCTAACCCTCTTTCCCTCCTTGGGTGGGATGCGGGTGACATTCCTCAGGCACTCCCCACTGCCCAAGAACAAAGGAGAAGGGAAAAACAATGGCTAACGATAGAGATCACAGTCCTGCGGGACAGGAGTCTCCATCAGTTTGCTACTGTTTTAAATATTTACAAGAAGGCTTTTTTTCTTTTTTTTTTTTTTTTTTTTTCATTTCGTTGTCTGATTGCTGAGTCTGGGACTTCCAACAGTAGGTTAAACAACAGCGGTGAGAGTGGACATCCCTGTTGTGTTCCTGATCTCAGGGGGAACGCTCTCGGTTTTCCCCATTGAGGATGATATTAGCTGTGAGCTTTTCATGTATGGCTTTTATGATGTTTAAGTATATTCCTTCCATCTTGACTGTCTTGAAGGTTTTTATTCAGAAAGGATGCTGAATTTTGTCAAATGTTTTTTCTGCATCCATTGACAGGATCGTATGGTTCTTATCTTTTCTTTTACTAATGTGACGTATCACATCGATTGATTTGCGAATGTTGAACCAGCCCTGCAGCCCAGGAATGAATCCCACGCGATCATGGCGAATAATTCTTTTTATATGCTATTGAATTTGATTTGCTAGTATCTTGTTGAGAATTTTTGCATCCATGTTCATCAGAGATATTGGCCCGTAATTCTCCTTTTTCGTGGGGACTCTGTCTGGTTTGGGAAGCAAGGTAATGCTGGCTTCCTAGAATGAGTCTGGAAGTTTTCCTTCCATTTCTATTTTTTGGAACAGCTTGAGAAGGATAGGTGTTGACTATGCTTTAGATATCTGGTAGAATTCCCCAGGGAAGCCATCTGGCCCAGGATGTTTATTTGTTGGGAGATTTTTGATAACTGATTCCATTTCTTCACTAGTTATGGGTCTGTTCAAAATTTCTATTTCTTCCCGTTTGGGTTTTGATAGTGTGTGGGTGTCTAGGAATTTGTCCGTTTCTTCCAGTTTGTGGCATATAATTTTTCATAGTATTCTCTGATAACTGTATTTCTGAGGGATCGGTTGTGACAAACACATTTTCATTTGCGATTTTATCTATTTGGGTCCTCCCTTTTCTTTTTGAGAAGCCTGGCTAGAGGTTTATCAATTTTGTTTATTTTTTCAAAAAACCAGCTCTTAGTTTCATTAATCTGTTCCACTGTTTTTTGTTTTTTGTTTGTTTGTTTTTTGCACTGTTGGTGGGAATGCAAACTGGTGCAGCTGCTCTGGAAAACAGTGTGGAGGTTCCTCAAAAAATTAAAAATAGAACTACCCTACGACCCAGCAATAGGAATTTATCCTGCTAGGAATTTACCCAAGGGATACAGGAGTGCTGATGCATAGGGGCACTCGTACCCCAATGTTTATAGCAGCGCTTTCAACAATAGCCAAATTATGGGAAGAGCCCAAATGTCCATCAACCGACGAATGGATAAAGAAGATGTGGTTTATATATACAACGGGATAATACTTGGCAGTGAGAAAGAATGAACTCTGGCCATTTGCAGCAACGTGGATGGAACTGGAGGGTATTATGCTGAGTGAAATAAGTCAGCCAGAAAAAGACAGATACCATATGTTTTCACCCCTATGTGGATCTTGAGAAACTTAACAGAAGACCATGGGGGAGGGGAAAGGGAAAAAAATACTAGTGTGTGTAACACTGTATATTAGGCAGTTTGACAATAAATTATGTATAAAAAAATAAGGTCGGTTTTGTCTGATGTAAAAAAAATTATAAAGTTTTCTACGCTCTTTAAGAAAAAAAAATATTGACAAGAAAAAAGGCGATCTCCAGAAATCTATAGACTCCATTTCCTGGAGCCCTAACAGCACCCGCCCCTCCGCAGTGCTGTGGGGAACAAAGGCAGGAAGAAAACGTAGATAAAATTAAATTTATAACCTGCAGCCCGTTGATAAATACTTGAGGCAAATACAGAGTAGAACATTTCTCCAGGAACCCTACTGTCCTAAGGTTAATGTCTTACCAGAGGGAAAACAACCTTAGCTTGACAACAGCAGGACTCTGGTATCTTATATGAGTCCTCTTTAGCTCAGCAAAGTCCTTCCGGAGGGGCGCCTGGGTGGCTCAGTCCGTTAAGCGTCCGACTTCGGCTCAGGTCATGATCTCGCTGGCCCTGAGGTCGAGCCCTGCGTGGGGGTCTGTACTGACAGCTCGGAGCCTGGAGCTGCTTTGGACACAGATGTCTCCCTCCTCCACGCATGCTCTGTCTCTTTCTCTCAAAACTAAATAAAACATTAAAGGTTAAAAAAGAAAAAGTCCTTCTGGAAACCTCCCCCTCCCTTTTTATTCACCTCCTCCAACACCTAAGTATATAATTAATCACTCCTCAGGACCCCAGTGCAGCTCCTTCTGCCCGGGCTCCTGGGCCTCTGGTCTTTCTAGCCCCAAGTCCCTCCAGACCTTGAGAAGCCACAGTGGGGGAGAGGGGAGGCCAGGCCTGCCCCAGGCCAGCCTCTCTCTTTCCTCACACCCCCAGCCAGAGGAAACAGGCCTGTGGCTGCAAGTCAGAAGCCTCTGAGGTCCACAGAGGCCCTTTGCCGACCACAGCCGCCCCCCTGCACAGCCTGCGTCACAAACGGGCCACAAACGGGCCGCAAACGGGCCACGAACGGGCCAGCGCCTCCAGGGCGGCCCAGACCCGCAAGGTTGCTGACCTCAGAAGCCCAGGCTGGTCTCCCCACAGGGCCCGGGGACCCTGAGAGACGGTGAGCTGGAGGAGCCCCGGGGAAACCGCTCTCCTTCCCCTCGGGGCTTGAAGGCCATTCTCCCAGGGCAGCTTCACGGCCACTTTCCTCCTTGCTCTCAACCACCCATCAGCCATTCCGGCGACATCTCCTCACAACCCAGAGAAGCCCACCGGTGCCCGCTCCCCATGCAGGAGACCCACACGGGACACCAGCCCTTCCTGCCCTGCTTCCTTTGTCACAGGATTCTGGTGGGTCTGGGCTGGGTGGGTTCTCGGCATCTCTCTTCGCGGGGCGGGGAAGGACAGACCATGACACCCCTTCAGGCCTCTGCCCACCCCAGGGGCGCAGGCCCCATCACAGGGTCCCTCAGGGAGAGGGTGGGCTCTATGGATCCCCAGCCGCAGCCCCTGAGAACGTGCCCGTGGATCTTTGAGCCCCCTCCGTGGGGACACACAGGGGACAAGAGACCCAGAAGGAGAGTTAACTGGGAAATAGCTCCCCACTCGGAGGGGTCCATCCCAGTCCCTTACACCTGAGAGGGACCCCCCGCAGCCCCGTTGCCCACCTGCCCCCACCCCCTGGGCTAAGCCCGTCCCTCCCACTCGGGTTGAATATCTGCTCACCCCTCCAGAAGCAGCTCAAATGACCCCAGCAGCCTGCCCCAGTGCTCTTGCCCTCCCCCTTCTGGGGGGATCCCCAGGTTGGTGGCAGGAGATCATGATCCTGAGCCCGAACACACGCCCTGGGCAACATGGCTTCTGTGGTGACCCGTGGGCTTCGGGCTGGAAACCCTCCTGGACATGCTGTGGCCACAGTCAGCTGCTGGGAGAGCGGCTTTAGGACCAGACCCAGTGAGAATCTCATCTTTTTCACTCATTCCCTGCGTGTCCCGGGACAAATGGCTCCATGGACCTGAGCCAGTGAGCTCTCAATACGGAGGGATTTGGAGACGCTCCAGGGGTCACTGGGTTAATCACTGGGACTGTGTGGGGCCAGTGAGGTCACCAATGCTCCAGAAAGCCTCCAATTGTATCCAGAATGCCCGTCTCCAGGAGAAACCTCCTGCGTCCGGAATGTGTTGGCTTTACTCCTGAGCAGATTCCCAGCAGCTCCCCGTCCAGACTCTACATTTTCCCTTTTTCCCACCCTGTACTTCCCTCTGCCTCCACTTTCCAGGTTCATGGTCCTTGCCTCGGTTTCTTTGAAGAAATGTCCCAAGAGCCTCCGTATTCTTCTGCCTCCGAAAGTCAGATTAAACCTGTCCCACGTGCTTGTGTGAAATCACCGGCTGAACCTGCAGCAGCCCCGTCCTGTCCGGGAGGGTCCTGGTGAAGAATCGGGCTGGGACCCAGAGCGGGGCTCCCCTGGGAGAACCTGGTCCTGTTCCTGGAAGGGATCCTGAGCAAGCCTCCCGGGAGGGGAGCCGTGTGGACCGCAGACACAGCTGTGTCCCTGGGGACCCGGGGGAAGGGGCACAGACTCGCTGGGGGAACGGGTGGTAGGAGGAGGCTGGGAAGCAGGTCAGTTCCACAGATGGAGCAGACAGAGTGGGGACGTCCCGCCTCCTGGGGAGCCCGGCCCTCGTCATGTTAAGGGGGGCGGGGCACAGGCTTCAGCGTCCCCCGCGTGCAGGGCCCTGTGCAGGGGGCTCCACGCCTTCTCCAGGACCCCCTGTGGCTCCGCGGTTCTCTCCTCCCCACCTGCTCTACAGAGGTGCGGGCACCCGCACCAGGACGCGCGGGAAGAAGGTCGGGATCCGAGTGGGAGGGGCCGCAGATGACAGACCACAGGCTCTGTGACCCGCCTTGTGTGCACCCCCAGAACAGGCCAACTCGGCCATCCCGTTCCTGCTGCCTACGGAGGTGGTCCGACTGGAGAGAGGCGGCAAGGGCTCACGTCTGGGGACGGGGACTTTGGGATTCGTGAGGACACAGGGAGACTCCTGGGGGCCGGGGCGTCCCTGTCCTGACCCCTGCTGCTTATGTGGAGTGTTTCTTTAATTCATTCACCTATAGGTTTATGCTGTGATCTCTCTGTATTATTCCCACAACTGGGAGGTCTTTTTTAATTTAATTAAATTTTTTATTTTTATTTTATTTTATTTTATTTTTTTTTAAAGGGAGGGTCTTTAACAGAGAACACTGTGGACAACTTTTGAGCATAAATTGTTCCCAATATTTTTGGTTTTTCCGCCTTGGGATTTATTCACAGATGTGAGTGACGAGGAACATGCTGGGAACAATTCACACTTCTCCCTACTCACCGCCCTTGTGTGTCTAGAACACCAGTAACTTGGAACATGAGCCCCAGGTTTCTGAGCTGCTTGTATTTTCTCTTTTCTGATTTTCTACACTCATCCTTGAACACGATCCACTGGAAAATCCTGTCATATTTGGGTGGTGAGACCACTACATTTTGCAGAGAGAGGGTCCCTGAGGGAGAGACTACTAAGGACTCAGGGGGGCCTGGGGGAACCGGAGGGGCCACGGCCCCCTTCTTCCAGAGCCTGTGAGGACCTGCTGTCCCTGCGGACGAGGAGCCGTGCACGTCCTTCCGTTTGGGGCCACTCGTCCTGCTCCACAGCAGCAGCTCCTGTGCCACCGGGACCCGGAGCCAGCCCCTCCCTACCGCCCCCCCCGGGGCAGGAGCAGGTGCACGGGGTGGGGGGTGGGGGGCAGCGGAGCAAAGACGCACCTCACGCAGGGGGAGTAAGCAGAGGGATGGGGGAGACAGCACACAGGCAGGGGTGCGGAAAGGGGGTGAGAGCTGAGTTTGGCTCCAGGGGTGGGAGGGGCAGAAAGGTCCAGGGACTCACAGAGAATCCCAGGGAAGGAGAAGCATCGCCATTGGGGGGGGGGGGGGCTAGTCTGGAGAGACGGGAAGGGACCCCGAAGGCCTGGTGCCCGGCTCAGCGCGGAGCTTTGTCCTGAAAGTGGCGTCTCCCAGGCAGGCGACGAGCCGACGCTGGCGTAGCAGGAGCCCATAGCACCTCTGCTCCAAAAGACAGGAGTGAGAATTCCGCGCCCCTCATGCCGGGAACCCCGGATGAGAGCATTGCCGCTCTTCCCGCTGGAGTCGGACCCTGAACAGGTCAGCAGGGACCCGTCTGCTGCGTCTCCCCCATTTCTCTGACCTCGTGCCCCGCCCCCACTCTGAGGAGCCTCCCGCAGAACTCACCCTCCCCGCTCGCACCCGGAGTCCCCGATGCAGGCAAACCGGGTGGCCGGCGTGTGGACACGCTGAGCGACAGCGGCCTGGCCGGGCCGGCCTCTCCCTCCAGCCCCTTCTCTCTGTCCCCACAGGGCAGCTCCTGGCCCCCCCCCCCCCCCCCCCGCTCCTGTCTGGTGACCCCTGTTTGGTCTCAGCGGCAGGACCACGAGCAGGCACCGACCGCCAGCTGTTCAGGGTGCACCGTCTGCCCCCAACCGGACCCTCCCACGGTGGACTCCTTCCTTCCACGCCTGCTCCTGAGCTCCTACTGGGTGCACAGACCCCTGCAGGAAGCACCCAGCCCGGGCTCCGCCCCCCTCACTGTACTGGGAGGAGAAAGGCAGTGGGCGGTGCCCACAACACAGAGGGGGAGGGGCTCTGGAGCAAAGAGCAGGTGGGGGGAGGCTCAGGGCCTGGGAGTGTGGTTTCAAGGTCACACCAGGAGGTCGGGGCGGCCTCCCCAGGACCCCTCGAGAGGAGACCAGAGGAGGTGAGGAGTGACCGTGGACATCTGGGGAGCTGCTCTCCGGGCAGAGGTGACAGCCCGTGTCATGGCCTCAGGCGGGACCTGGGCTGTTGTGTTCCAGGAGCCAGAGGTCAGGTGCCCAGAGCATACGTGAGCCCAGACAGGACAGTTGGGAGATTGGGATCAGACAGGTATCAGGGAGCCAGATCGGGTCCATCCTGACCTAGAATCCTGGGATCCCAGGGCCAGAAGGGCCTCGGAGCTGCCCCATAACCCACCACCCGCTGGACGGCTGAGGAACCAGGGAACAGGAGGGACGCACGCCCCGAGGCACCGGGAGAGAACTTGCCCCCTGAACGCCTTTCTCAGACCCGGGTCTGGCCGGAGCTGACCTGGCCTGGCCCGGTGCAGGGCTGTGCCGTCCACCTTCAGGGTCCAGGAGAGACCTGCTCCCTGGGCCCTGCAGGCGGGGCTGGGAGACCGGGCCGCGCGCGGCTGCCGCTGCAGCTCCTTCCGCCAGGGGGCGCTGCCGGCACAGCTTTGCCCGCAGGCCCTGCACCTGCTGAGGCTGAGACTCAGGGGCGCCCCTGGCCCGCGCCCTGACCCTGACCCTGACCGCAGCCCAGCCCGTGCGCAGGGCCCTTCCCAGCCTCGCTGCCCGGGTCTCCGTGTCTGCCTCCGGTTGGGCCCCGGAAAGAGGCCTGAGGGCAGCCAGCCCGGTTTGCAGGGCGGAGTGGGGGGGAGGGGGATGAGGAAGGGCGGCCCCAGGGCGGCCTGGGCAGGTGCAGGGTGCACAGTCAGCTTGTCCCCCGCGCTCCCTGGGGTTGGCCCTTGTCGGTTCCTCTTGTGTTTGCCGCTGCGGGTTCCCCGGGGGCTCATTGGGAGCCAGGGAACAGGGCAGGGGGTAGGAGCGAGGGCAGCAGAGTAGAGAGCAGGGAAGAGTGGGGTGACAGGCGGCCCTTAACCTGCCAGAACCACTGGGAAAGGTGCCATGGCCCCACCCCCACTCACAGGGCTTGTCCCTCTCAAAGACAACAGCCCAGGAAGGGGAAACTGAGGCACCAGAGGACAGGGCCAGCTGCCAGGTGCCCTCCTCTCCTGCCCCTCATTCCTGTGTGTCCTGGATGAGAGTCGTGTGGAGGACGCCCCCCTCCGGCCCTGCTCTGTGGACACACTGGGTTTCCGGGGCGGAGGGGCGGGGGTTGCTGCTGCCACACCCCCCTGATCAACGCTGTAGGTCCGGGCCACACCCGCCTGCACACACCTGCTGGGAGAGCAGAGGCGGCCCACACCTCGTCCACCTCACTGCTGGACAGCTGACGACAGGGACGGGCAGGACAGGGCGATGCAGGCGGAGGCCAGCACGGGGTCTCTCCCACCCAGGACCCCAGCGCCTCCTCTCTCTCCTGCCCCCACCCGGCCTGGCTCTCTGGGCCTTGAGGCCTCCCCTGCAGATCTGAAGTTTGGTACGTCTTACTAGCTGGCCCGAGGCTAAGAATAAGGCATCTCTCAGGCTGACTGTGCCCTGTGTGCAGAACAACCAGTGTCCCTGGACCTGAGGTCCCAGAGCCGGGGGTGGGGTGCCCTCAGGGTCCTCAGTCTTTCCTCTTCAAATTCTTCCTTCCTCTGCCTGGATTCTGCTGCTGGGTCAGCCCCCCCAGGCCCCCCGGTGCTGGGAAGGGGGCACCCACCGGCCGGCCCCACAGGGAGGTCCCGGGGACGAGGCGGTACCGGGTTCTGGTCCAGGTTCTGGTCTTACCAGTTTGCAGACAGGAACGAGAGTATGGACACAACATTAACAATCACAGGGAAACACTATGTGTGACTACACATTAATCCATTTTAAAATGTAAGTCAAATACTGCCTTTCTAGGAAATCGTATTGGCAAAACTCTTTTAAGAAGGGGCAGGAATCCTGGCGAAACCCACTGACTTATAAGAAGTTAGAAAGGTGGCTTCCGGGCACCCCCGTGCAGCCACCCTCAGGGCTTTCTGAGAACGGTGCCTAATGCAGGGGTCACACTCTGTGTGGCACCACAGTGGTGTGGTCTGGGGGCAGGGGAGCCGGTGTGGATGTCTCCCTGTCTCCAGGAAAAAACCCAGCAGGACTCCCTGGACGGCTCCCTGTCCCCACGGGGTCCCTGACCCTAACCAGGAAGCCACAGTGACCGTTGGGTGGCAAAGAGGAGAGAATCAGGCTGGGGGAAGACCGTAGCAGAGCAGCTGTCTCCCCGTTGAGAAATACTCATGTCATCATTTCCCCGAGGCCGGAGTAGGAAGGAGGCACAGCTCAGAGAGAAGAGCATTATTTCAAATAGTGGCAGTGTTTCCAGCCCCCAACTGGAGGTCGGAAGACTTTGCGTGGGGTGGGGGAGGGCAGTGAGCGCCACAGAGGGTCCCCTGCTTTGTGCGTCCCAGAGGGGACAGCGTCTCGGGGCTACTGGGACCCTGTGTGCACTTAGTAGCTCTGAGCTCAGGCTTCTTACCTGGCCTCCCCGAGCCTCGGTTCCTCACAGGCAGAAGCAGGGTAGGGTGACCCAGACTTGGTAGCCTGGCCCCCGCCCTTGGCCCCAGAGCCCCCCCCCCGCCAGGGTGGAGAGAGGGGCTGAGCTCTGCAGTCAGACCCCCTGCATCCCAAAGTCTGGTTCTGCCACCTTTGGCCCTAAGATTTGGGGCACATTGTCCCAGATCCTGGAACACCGGCTGTCCGCTGTCCCTTCCTGAGCTTTGTTTTGCCTCACCCGTCAAATGGAGAGAATGACACCTAAGCCAGATGTTACTTGGGACATCACATGACCCAGTGCAGCTTCCGAGCAGGGCCTGACACGGGACCCAGCTCCCTCGTGTGTGTGGAATGACATATTGTTTCCTCATTGACAGTTTTTCTCATGATCCAGCAGTTTGCGAATAGAGAAGGGGTTCCTGTGTGGCCTGAGGGGTTGAGGTGACACAGGGACGGCACCCGTTCCTACGGGCCCCCCGCCTCTGTCCTCTGAGCACGCAAAGGGCAGGGATGCGTGGAGTGAGCAGAAACGGGTCGGGTGCACGAGCAGGAAGGACGGTCGTCCTCACAGGTGCAGACACATGCAAATAAGATTCTGCTTGCCCTGTTTGCCTAGCAAAGGAGCACAGTCGGGTCTGTTTTGTTGACAGTCCTGAGTGCGGGGACACCCAGCACACCTGCTCCACTCCTGCCCAGCCCCCGGCCCTCCCTGTGCCCGTCCCCCCCAGCCCCCTGCCCCTATCGCCCTGGCTGTCCCCCGCCCTCCCAACGCTTCCTACCCCCCACCCCACCCCGCACTTTGCATCTGCTGCCAACAACTGGTGGCACCAACCGGCCTCCCCCCACCTGCTGAGCTATAGGCATACGGATTTGAAAAATAAGTTTTTGTTTTTCTGATGAGAATAATCCATGTTGATTATTTAAAATTCGGAAAAACATAGAAACTGACACAGAAGAACGAAAACCACTTGTTATCACGCCTCCCAGAGCCAATCTTTATTGAGTCATAATAGACACACAGCGTGTGTGACTGTATGCACGTTGTGAAAATGTCACCACACGAGGACAGTTAGCACCTCCACACCTCGCGTCGTGGTGGTGCCGTGACACTTAGGATCCGCCCTCTCAGTGCCCTTCTGGTCTGTAGGGCAGTGGTATTTTCTTTTTCTTAATGTCGGCTATTGTTTTTTTTAAGTTTGTTCATTTTGAGAGGGAGAGACAGCACGAGCAGGGGAGGGGCAGAGAGAGAGGGAGGGAGAGAGAGAAGCCCAAGCAGGCTCCTCCCTGTCATCGTGGAGCTGGATACGGGGCGAGGACCCACAGACCGCGAGATCGTGACCCGAGCCGAGGCTGGACGCCCAACCGACTGAGTCACCCAGGCGTCCCTATAACACGGCAGTATTAATTTTAGTCACCAGGCTGTGCCTTAGATCCTGGGACTTACTCATTTCAGCCCTGCAAGCGTGAGCTGCCTCCCCACCCCAGCCCGTGGCTGCTGGCAACCACGCTCTAGTCTAGGGCCGGGCGTTCAGCTTTTAGTCTTGCTTTTTTTAAAAGTTTTTATTTAAATTCCGGTTGGTTAACACACAGTGTATTGTTGGTTTCAGGTGTATAATGTGGCGATTCAACGTTTCCTTATGTGGCCCCGGTGCTGATCACAGGTGAGTGTAACAGGTGTGGATCCACACGTAAGTGAGCGCATTGAGTCTGTCTTTCTCTCTGTCGCACTTAGTTCGCCTAACACATGGCCCTTGATGTCCGTCCATGTGGTCATGAAACGGCCACCTCCTTCTTTTTGTGGCTGACTAGGACTCCCTGTGGTGTGTATGTCCCGTGATCTGCCCATCCCGCTCTGGACCCTGGGGTGCGCGCGCGTCTTGGCTGTTGCGACTATGCCGCCGTGAATGTGGGGAGGGGGCAGAGTCTCTGAAATCTGGATTCCAGTGCCCTCAGGTAAATACCCAGACGTGAAACTGTGGGGTCGTATGGCATTTCTATGTTTTAGTTTTTTGGGGAAACTCCACAGTGTTTTCCACAGTGGCTGTGCCAGTTTGCCCCTCGTGTCTTTGCTCGTTGCCCCCTGTGTCTTTGCTCGTTGCCCCTTGTGTCTTTGCTCGTTGCCCCTTGTGTCTTTGCTCGTTGCCCCTTGGGTCTTTGCTCTTTGCCCCTTGGGTC
>NC_064813.1:64965827-64972838 GCF_023721935.1 Panthera uncia | reverse complement strand
TTGGGTCTTTGCTCTTTGCCCCTTGGGTCTTTGCTCGTTGCCCCTTGTGTCTTTGATTCCAGCTACGCTACTGGGCGGGAGGTGATTCCGTGGTTTTGATTTGCGTGTCCCTGAGGAAATACATGTTGAGCTGGGCCATCTGGATGTCACCTTCAGAACAGTGTCTCCTCAGGGCCTCTGCCCATTATTTAGTCAGTCGCAGGCATTCACATACAGTTCCTCTGGGTACGTTTTCCTGTACATTTTAAAATAAAATGAAAACAAAAAAGCTAGCCTTTAGATAAAGTACTGGTCTCCAAAGTGTGTTATATGAGATGATCCAGTGAGAGATGCAAAGAAAATACAAGAATGTCTATCTATACTTTCATTTTGATCAGGGAAAAAAACCCCACTTCGAGCATGTAATAGAATTTCACTGGCACCCTGGCCTGATCTGTCTGTCACCCAGTGACAGTGAACAGCCCCGGGAGGAGCCCTCCCACCCACTGGCTGGACTCCAGATTCTTGCTGTCTGGGGGGCACGGATATCACTGACCGAACCAGCACAGAAAGGTGGCATTGCCAAAAAAGATCCCCTCCCAGGATTCATGGCTTGAAGACGGCACACCTAAGCGAAGAAGAAGAAAAACCAGAGCTGGCTTGTCCCACGCCTGGCGTGAGCTCTCCGTCTCCACGCTATGATGCAAAACAGACCACCAACTGAATCGGACAAGGAGCTCATCACAGATTCAGACTTGTTTAGATCTCCAGGATGAGATCTCTCTGACTAGCCCCCAAATGTATTTCTAACAGACTCGGATGTTTGTTGTGACGTTGCCTTAAAATAGACGAGGAATGTAAACAGTCTAAGCTTCCCTACCTTCCCCTGGCCTGAATCCTTGAAATCAAAAATCCACACTTGCACAATATTCAAGAAGACGGAAGTATGGCTGTGCCCCTACTCCCATCATACGTCTCTTCTAAACCCATTCTGAGCCTTGAGGGATTAGCTAATGTTGTACGAAGTCATCACAAACCGTAAGATCTTAACATATTGTTTGTTTCCTGGGTATGGATATCTTATATTTTCTAGGTTGTAATTTTTGGTGTATGCTTTGAAATGTGCAATTCCCAAATTGACAAATATATTGTGAGATTGTCTGCTTAAAATCTTTTAACATACGTTTTGCAATCTTGCCATAAATGATGAACCACCAACATAGACTTTGTTTCTTTGCCTCTCTACCTCCTAAAGATTTGGAAGGTTAACATCCCATTTTCAATTTTTGAAAAGTTTATTTTATTTACATTGAGAGAGAGAGAGAGAGCAAGAGGGGGAGGGGTAGAGAGAAAGAGTCCTCAGCAGGTTCTGTGCCATCGGCGCAGAGCTCGACGTGGGGCTCCATCTCACCAACCTTGAGATCATGACCTGATCAGAAATCAAGGGTCTGATGCTTAACTGACTGATGCTCTGGGCGCCCTTCCTAGTTTAATTTTAATTTTACTAGTGGTGTCCTATAAATAATAAATAAGGAACTTAAAGCTACTCTGTCTCTCGTTATCGACGCTACGAACAGACCTCTATTTCTGTTCCTGGGTTTTGTGAGAACGAATCCCATTTTCTTTCTGCTACTTCTCAGTTTTTGCTGATGTAACTTGGGGTTTTACACAGTTTATACTTCTTGAGTCTTGTGTACTTCGTGTCTTCCTTTCCAGAAATTTAGAAATATTAGAATGACACGTCTGGTTCCCTAGCAGCCGGGGAGGCACGTGCTGAACTAGACCCATGCTCAAGTTTCGCTACGAGACAGAGGTTGAGGGTCAGGATCTTGCGTGCTGAGCTGGGGGTCGGACGTGGAAAGCCTCAGGAAAGTGGGAGCTAGGGGTGTTTAGGCTGCTAACGTTATTCTAAAGCAATGTTACAACCAATATCTGTGTCCTTTAGAAATATAGTAGTGCCCCCTCACCCACGGGAGATGTGTCCCGAGACCCCCAGTGATGCCTGAGGCCACAGAGTCCCAAACCCCATGGAGACTGTATTCGCTCCTGTGCACACACACCTGTGATGAAGGTTGGTTTACAAGTCAGGCACAGAGATTAACGATACTAACGAACGAAAACAGGACAATCATAACCGTGTACTATCATAAAAGCTACGTGTATGTGCTTTCTCTCCCAAAATATCTCACTCTCCTCCTTCCGAGGATGGTGTCAGATGATAAAATGCCCATGTGACGAGGGGAAGGGAGGTGAAGGACGCAGGCGTTGTGATATGGCGTTGGGCTACGGCTATCACAAGGAGAGTCATCTGCCTCCCGACTGTGATGACGGCAGAGAGTGAAACCACGAACAAGGGGGCCTACTATACTCTCTGTACTCTGGACTCTCTCTACTGTACTCTCGTGGGCTGCCGTGAGAGAGATCTAGTCGTGGTGACCTAAACAAATGATGGGGTTGTTTTTCTCTGGTGTTCAGAAAAAGCCTGTAGGCAAGCAGGTCAGGGCAGGAGTGGTGACTCTGCGAAGCATCGAGGTCCCAGGCTGCTTGTATTTTTCTGTTCCTCGGTGTGTGGCTTCTGTCCTCAAGGTCGCAAAATGGCTGCTGTAACTCTAGCCATCTTGTTGCAAGTTCCAGATGCCACAAAGAAGAAAAGAGGGGGAGGGTGAGAGGGCTTTTCCTCGAGCTCCCCCCACGGAATTCCTGTATTTCATCAGCCCTCCCTTGTCGTACAAAGGTCTGGGAAATATCAGTTTCCAACAGTGTATGTGAGTTCCCTTTTTTTCCACAGCCTTGTCAATGCTGAACATGATTATCCTGAATGTCAATTTGATATATGGAAGTGGTATTCTCTTCCACTTCTTCTTTTTTTTTTTACATTTATTTATTTATTTTGAGAGAGAGAGAGAGAGCATGCACATGAGTGGTGGATAGGGAGAGAGAGAGAGAGAGAGAGAGAGGGAGACAATCCCAGGAAGGCTCCACACTATCAGCACAGAGCCCAGCTCGGGGTTTGAACTCACGAACCGTGAGATCATGACCCGATCCCGGAATCAGCAGTCGGACGCTCAACCGACTGAGCCCCCCAGGTGCCCCTCTCTTTCATTTCTTATTTCGGTGATGATCCGTGAATTTGAGCATGTTTTTGGAAGTCAGCTTGTTGTCTCTGGCAAAAAGGAATTTGTGCAGGGAAAAGCCTCCTCTCTTCTCCACCTTCCGTACCCCCCCTCGCCCCCCCATCCCAACTGGCCACACAAGACTTGACTTGTAGAGGGTGTTCAGGCCTGGGGACGTAAGACAAGTGGACTGAGGCAAGGCGGACAGGTTCTGTGACAAAGCCTCTGAGGGAGAAACCGAGATTCTTCTGGACAGAGTCAAATTCAAACTAAGGAGAAAAGACCAAGGGAGATGCTTGCTGGGTGGAGTCACGAACTCTGGGTGAGGAGAGACAGAGAAGTGGTTGTTTACGAGGTTCTGGGAAATTTGATTCCATTCCCATATGTGGTTCCTGAGGAGCCAGTCTGTCTGGGGTCATTTCCCCAGCGGGGAGGGGCGGCCATGGAGGGAGGAGGGAGGATGTCAGCTCAGTCCCCGCTGAAGGCTTGGCTGATCCACGCTGCTGCAGGGTCATCCAGCCTGCAGGGGAGGGGGGGGGATGGTAAGCAGGCGCCTTTTGAGCTCCTCTCCAACATAAAAGCCCTCGCACCCCGATGAATGACACGTGTGCCACGGACCCCAGGTACGCGCGTTGCACGGGTGCCCCGTGTGCACCCCGCAGAAGTGCTCGCCTGGGCTAATCCACCGGCTGGTGCGGTGACCCCAGCGGCATCTGGAGGCCGCGGCAGGGCAGGGGTGGGGGGCTGCCCGCGTGCCTGACCGCCTCGGTGCCAGGGCGACCCCTCCCGACAAGTGGCCCTCCTCACGGGCGGTCCAGCCTCCGCACTCTGACTGCTTGTCTCCTCCTCCGGCCGGTCAGCCTTCTTCAACCTCTGCAGTCCTGTTGGACACCATTCTCTCCATCCCATCACGTCATCGTGGAGGAGTCCTATAGGTCCTTGCACATTCCGCCTCCCGAGGTGGGAGAGGGGACGACCGACCACCATGTTCGCCTGTGACACGGGGCTGCCCTGTCCTGTGGGATCTCGCACTCTGTCCTCTCTCCAAGGGCGGTGCAGAACTCTTCTCTGGGCACCTGCCACGGTCCTGTAACTTTGTGGTCCCTTATGGCTCTGGCCCTGAGGGGCGCTGGCTTGTCAAATACGGCTTTATCTGTCCAACCCAGCCCGGCGGGGTCTCCCTGTACCCACAGGAGGGGCTGCGGGTTCAAGCTGTGACGTGTGCAACTGTTGTTTGATCCAACCCGGCGGCCCCCGGGCCTTAGAGCTGGTCGCTCACACGGCCTGCCTGCGGAAGGTCAGGGCCACCCCTGGGATCACAGCCCGTGCACCTGCAGAGGGCGCCCTTTGGTAGATGCTCTTCCCCTTTCAGGCGGAGAAGAGTTTATCGACTAAGGTCTTTACCGGTCGGTCTGAAACTACCCCTCACTCGGACACCCCGTTTCCTGGCTTGGATTCCTGGACTCCCAGGTGGGGTCTGCTTCCGGTGTCGGTGTTAATAACACCCTCTTTTGCCTTGACTTAAAACAAGCCGTTAGGGACTTTCCGCCTTCCCGGCTGCAGGCAGGGCTCGGGTTGTCCGAATCTACTCCACATACACCACGACTCCCAGGCGCTAAGAGCAGTGCTCCGTCCCGTGACAGCTCCGTGCCCCAGCCCGCGTGCACGGAGACGAGTTCGCGGCCATTGTATCGGACGGCGCCCCTGACACAGTGGGTCTGAGGCCCCTTCCGGGCCCGGGGGTGGACGCTGTCCGTCCTTCCCTCAGAAGGCTGCTCCGCACAAATGTAACTTCAGGGGCTCAACGTACCCGCGGTGCCCCCCTCCCCGCCCCGCCCCGGTCCCTGAACCCCACCCATGTCCCCACCCAACCCAGCCATCGTCGAATTACCACCAACCTTTCTTCCTCCTCAAACAGCTGCCCCGAGAACAGTAATTTGGAGGCCCGTCTGGTGAGGTCTGGGACTCCTCCGTCGGACTCCCTCGCAGATTCTTACACAAAGCTGTGTGACTTTTTGTCAGTCTCCAGTAAGCAAGTCCCTCTGACCTCTGCATGTGTGGAGGCCTCTCCTGCCCTGTGGTTGATGTGTGGTCAGAAACCTAACAACTTTTATGGCGCCTGGGTGGCTCAGTTGGTTAAGCGGCTGACTTCGGCTCAGGTCATGATCTCGCAGTTCGTGGGTTCGAGCCCCGCGTCGGGCTCTGTGCTGACAGCTCGGAGCCTGGAGCCCGTTTCGGATTCTGTGTCTCCCTCTCTCTCTCTCTGACCCTCCCCTGTTCATGCTCTGTCTCTCTCTGTCTCAAAAATAAATAAACGTTAAAAAAAAAATTTAAAAAGAAACCTAACAACTTGCAACCCAGACATGGGGGCGCCTGGGCGGCTCGGTCGGCTAAGTGCCCGACTCTTGATTTCAGCTCAGGGCCCGGTCTCACTGTTCGTGGGTTTGAGCCCCGCGTCCGGCTCAGTGCCGACAGCACAGGGCTTGCTTGGGATTCCTTCTCTGCCCCTTTCCTGCTCATGCTCTCAATCTCTCTAAAGAAATAAATAAACTTAAAAAAAAAAATTAACCGAGACACGGTCTCTCATACGGGCCTTTCAGCCTTTCTCTAACCCGCCCCCCTCTCCTCCGAACCACACTGTGGCGTGCCTTCGGTCGTTGGCACGGCCCCGCGTCTGCTGCTCACGGGACCAGGTGTCCCCTGGCCTGGGGGCGGCTCCCCCCAGTGGCCGTCAGTCTTCAGGAGACTCTGTTGCATCAGGGGAAGCAGGTGGGAGGCCCCCAGCAGCCCAGGGCTGGCCACAGGCCTCCTTTCCCTCCCAGGGATGTCTCTGATTTTGGAAGGAGTCGTGGCTCCGAGGGGTCAACACCACTGTCCGGCTGACAGCTTCATAAGTGACTTGTTGCAATGCAGTCGTCCGAGTGTGCTCAGAGGACCGGACTTCACGGCAGAGTGGAGCTTGCTGTGTTGAGCGTTTAACCACGTGGGGACACAGGCCGTGTGGATCTGTGTTTGTCCACCAACAGACCCGGTCTGAGCAGCAGGGCAGGCACGTCGGGGCTGCAAGGGTCCTGCTGGAGCCTGCTCTCGTGTGCAAGTTCCACTCGCAATGTGACCAGACGCGCCCGCTGGTGTGGTCTCGTGGCTCAGAAAACACGCGGCTGAGGACCGTCATCGGGTTACGTGGTCATTTGGTGTGGCCCATGGTCTGGCGCTAGGTGCCTACTCGAGTCCGATACCCTCTCCGTGAGAGGAGAGGTGCTTTCCACGGAAATAGTGGTTCTCTTCACCCCAGAGGAACCTCTGAGTTTTCTTCTGTCAAGAAGGGTCGGGTCTCAAGATCACGTCAAAGCCCCGTGGCTCCAACACCACAGGGCCGATCGCAGGGCCACATACACTGTAGCCCCAGCCGGAGAACCTTCTCTTGTCTTCCAAGTGGGGGTGATGTGTGAGTGGAGTGATGTCGCACACCCGTTGTGACACGCTCGTCAGTCACAAACCCTTAGAAAGCCTGGTGTCTCCTTCCCTATGAAGGGGCAAAAAGTGACACAGTTTGCTTTCGCCTGGAGGGATGTGCTGATGTTCCCTAAGTGACTGGACCCCTAGAACCTGTAACAGAATGTGAGGAACCTTGATTTTCAGGAGACTTACGGTCCACTTCCTGGCGCTTTGCTGCGGCCCAGGGCTCCAGGGTACCCGCTACGTCCTTCTCACTTGCTCGCGTCACAGGCCGGATGCCCACGGTGGGTCCGCATGACGGGAGACGGACTGAGACTTGGCCCCAGCAGCAGACGCCGCGTTCCCACGGCCGGATGCACCCCGAGCAGGTCTGCTCCTAGGAGACCCCGGCGGGTGCCCTTTGCAGAACGAGCGGGCAGCTCTGAGTAGCTTGTCCGCAGGGACAACGACACTCAACTTC
>NC_064813.1:64921596-64950827 GCF_023721935.1 Panthera uncia | reverse complement strand
GGGCCTGTCCTCTGTCTTAACACCATTGAACGAGTCAAATCTCCTTTCTGATTTTCTCTGCACTTAACTGTCGGGTGTCTAAGGAAGATGCTCTGAGCACAAGAACAAAGCGCTTTGTGGGAAGGGCCCACCCCCACACCCCAGTGCAAACACGGGCATTTCCCTATTGCCGGCACCCCAGGCCCTCCGGGCACCCAGACCCGCCCTGCCCCCCCCCACAGAAGGCAAACCCCCCCAACAGGGCATCACCCCACCAGCTGTCCCCCTAAGGCTCTGCCAGCCCTGGGCCTGCTCTCACACATAGGCAGGGGGCAGGGACGGACTCCTCCCTCCACAGGCTCGGCTGCCTCAGACTCACGGCCACCTGCTGAGGGTCAGGCCTCTTCTCCCCAGACGGGGCCCCACGACCTCTGAGAACCTTGTGTCCCGTGAACCCTGGGGGAGCAGCACCATAACTCCTCGCCGGCCGTGCCCTTTCCCCGCCCACGGAGGCTCCCCCCAGCTGCTCAGAGCCTTGGATCCTAAGGCTGGACCCCAGGATGGCCGGGGACATGCACTGAAGGTAGTCAGCCTATGGGCTGGGAAGTCCCTTCTGGGGATGTGGAAGCCCATCCTAAGGGTGTGGACGACCATCGCAGGTCACTCAGCAGGGCGGAGCAGGGTCTGGGCTTCTAACCGTGACATCTGAGACCCAACATTCCAGCCCCTGTCCCTTCCCACCGTGTGGCCTCCAAGAGTCCCCCCGTCCACTCTGGGCTCCCCGACCTGCTCTGCGCTCCTCAGACAAGAGAGCATCAACACCACCTTCTTCCCCTGCTCCCGTCCCATAACGGGGACGGTCCTTCAGAAGGCTCAGTCCCTGGCCTTGCGGTTAGAAACTCCTCGGACGGAGGCCACACCCGGGCAGCTCACCACTGGTCACTTCGGCGTGATGGGGAGCAAGTTGGCAATGCCCCTGTCCCTGTCCCTGTCCCTGCACCCCCGGGGAGCACCTCGGGGGAAGAGTGTCTGCTCATCCAAACCACTGCGTGGGGGGTGGGGCCCAGGGCCCAGGAGGGAACCCCCAGCAGCTGTAGGTCAGGGACACGGGAGGGGCCGCCAACACACGTGCCACGCCGGCACCCCACCAGGGACATTTCGACCCCACGTGCTGATCTCTGTCACTCGTCGCCGTCCTGGGCAGCAAGAGCTAATGTCACCCGTGCACAGCGTGTCTGGTTTCTGCGGTTCCCAGGCTCGGTCCCTGCCAGAGGCGGCGGATATCAAGATTAGCGTCCATTTTACAGATGAGCAACGTCGGGGCCCATTTAGGGTATTTGATGGGCCCACGGTCTGGAAGCCGGGACATGGCGGGGCCAGGCCCACATCTCAGGCTCATAGGCCACTGGTCTGTCCAGACCTCAGTCCCTCCTGACCTTCAGAAGCCCCACTGGAGGGGAAGGGGGAGGGAGGCCAGGCCTGCCCCCGGACAGCCTCTCTCCTTTCTCACACCCCCAGGCAGAGGAAACAGGCCCTGTGGCCTGAACCCTGCAGCCAAAGAGGCCCCTGCTGACCACAGCCTCCCCCCTACACTGCCTGCGTCACATGTGGGCCAGCGCCTCCAGCCCTGCTCACCGTGGGGCTTACTTCTCCCACACTCAGCCGCTTCCGGAACTTTCTAACCAGACTGGCAGCAGCTAATGTAGATCATGACCCTGAGACGGAGAATGCGCCCTGGGCAACATGGCTTCTGTGCTGACCCGCGGGCTTCGGGCTGGAAACCCTCCTGGACGTGCCGTGGCCACAGTCAGCTGCTGGGAGAGTGGCTTTAGGACCAGACCCAGTGAGAATCTCATTCCCTGCGTGTCCCGGGACAAATGGCTCCACGGACCTAAGCCAGTGAGCTCTCAACACGGAGGGATTTGGAGACGCTCCAGGGGTCACTGGGTTAATCACCGGGACTGTGTGGGGCCAGTGAGGTCACCAATGCTCCGGAAAGCCTCCAATTGTATCCAGAATGCCCGTCTCCAGGAGAAACCTCCTGCGTCCGGAATGTGTTGGCTTTACTCCTGAGCAGATTCCCAGCAGCTCCCTGTCCTGACTCTACATTTCCCTAATTTCCTTTCATAGAAATAGGACTGACCTTGAGGACGGGAAACCCCTGAGGATAGAAACTCCTTCCGTCTCCAGCTCCCGTCAGCATTTCAGGTCAGGAGCCCGCGGCCCGCTCCCGTCACAGAAATGTGAGGGTATATTGTAGACGCTCACCAATAGCACAATGGAGTCTCTCCCCCAGGAGACGGAGGCCACTGAGCCCAAACATAACGTGCGCACGTGTGGCCATCGGACGGGGACCGACAGAAGAGGAAACGGGAAATGCGTCCACCTCCCGCGTGCGCCGGAAACAAACGTGAGATACTGAGTCACATCCACCCCAAGGTCGCACCGCCGGGTGGATCCTGAGTGCACACGGGCCCCACGCGCCTGGCGTCTCTAACAGCAATCCCAGAGGGAACAGGACTAGTGATGAGGCCCTCCCGCCCCGGGGTGTGTGAGCAGCCCGGTCCTGCCTGCACTGTCCTCCCTCGGGACACCGGCTCTGACACGGCCCGGGAGCCTCCCCCCGATGAACTTCAGGGCCAGGACCCCAGTCAGGACACTGCCGTCTATTGCCAAACCCCTCGAAACCCCCCCACCCGGGCGTGGAAGGGCCCCTCCCTCCTGGAGATGGCCGACCCGGGGGCGGACCCTGGCCACGTACTCAGACCTGCCCCCCGACCCTCCAGGCCCAGTGACAGCGGCCTCGGCCCTTTCCAGCTGGTGAGGGTCCAATACTCCGTCCCTCCCCCCCTTCCTTTCCTGGGCCCCTGCCGAGGGATCCTGGGGAGGGGGGAGGCAAGTCACTGTCCCCATTGTCTGTAGGGTCCCCAGATCGAGGAGGGCCTGCTTGCCAGACTCTGACAATCGGAGCAGGGCCCCGACCTGACCTGGGGGAAAATTACCGCTGAGGATGCCACCAACCTGTCGTTACATCTGGACCTGGAAATAGTTCGACCCACATCCCGGAGCAGACGCCCAACTCTACTGTCCTAACAGAATCTACCTGTGGGGTCTCAATAGGCCTTGTGGGCCGGGGACATCTGGCACTGTGTGTTCCCGAGCAGTGCTGCCTTGCATCTTCGGGCGGTTGACATTATTGAGCGCCTACTGTATGCCAGGTGCCGAGGCCCCTCACTTGACGGAGTCCTGTGTCTCAGGGCACCCGAGCATGATGGACAAGCAGAGCAGCAGGACCAGGACCCCCTCCTCCCCGGCTGAGGGTCCCCGTCCGGCTGGGGGCGAAGTCAGGAGCTTCCGAAGGAAATCGGGGCCCCTGAGGTCCAGGAAGGTCTTTCCATCTTGCGTCCTCAGGTGTCACGCGGGCCATGTGGGTAGTGGGCACGCAATGCATGTTTTCTGGATGTGAGGAAGGCTCTACTCCCACAGACCTTGCAGAAGAATTGGGACAATTCTCTGGGCACCAAGCTTCGATGTGGGTCACACACCACACCAGATACAAGCAGACGATGCCTCCCACAGGCGTCCCCAGCGATGAGGGCCTGAGGCTCTGAGCTGACCTCTCCCTGAAGGTTTTTCTAGACTCAGGTCAGAGCTCAGAGGCCCTGCCCGCCTGACCTCTGCTCCTCGGGCTTCTGACCACCCAGTTCCCACAGATCCGGCCAGAGAAGGCTGCCTGTTCCCTCCACCGCTGTCCTACCCCGGTGAGCACCTGCCTCACCCCTGCCCCAGCAGGCCCAGACCCAGGACCCGGCGCAGGCTCACGATGGGGACAGCGACCGCGGGCTCTGTGCCTGGGGTTTCTCTGACCCTGAGCCCTCACCTCACCTTGGGACTCAGCGAATATTGGAGGAGTGTGGCCAGGTCACCCAGACATTAGCTGAAAAACAAGCAGAGATGACTGAGGGTCATTCTGGGTCCTGCACACCACCCACCCCTACTGGTTTTGGGGGCCCATCCTCCTCCCGATGGGTCTGCACCCCCACTCAACCTCCCATGAGGTCGTCACTCCGTTCTCCAGGGCAGAGGGTCTGTGGGTGCTCCAGGCCCCCAGGGCCCTGTGCTGGACAGCCCGCACCCCCAGACCTCTCATGCCCGCTGCGCCCAGCCTGGCCTCCGGGGTCAGTGATCGCCCGTGCTCCCCCTGTCCAGGCAGCGCAGCCCCCTTGTGTGTCCTGCAAATCCCTGAGGCCCGGCCACAGCTTCCCCCGGGATGAGCAGGGGGCTGGGGCACGTCCCCTTTTCTTCCTGCCAACCTCTCCAGGTGATTCAGCCCTTAAAGCCTGTTCCTTAACCCACAGGTATATTCAGGAATTCCTCCTGAAACCTGCTGCGCGACTAAGAGACCCACCTTGCAAAATGGCACAAGACCCTGGAAACAGCAGTGGGGACACAAAAGTGCCCTTTTAAAAGACAGAGAAACAGGGGCGCCTGGGTGGCTCAGTCGGTTGGGTGACCGACCTCAACTCAGGTCATGATCTCACGGCTCGTGAGTTCGAGCCCCGGCGTCGGGCTCTGTGCTGACAGCTCGGAGCCTGGAGCCTCCTTCGGATTCTGTGCCTCCCTCTCTCTCTGGCCCCTCCCCTGCTCACACTCTGTCTCTCTCTCTCTCTCTCTCTCTCAAAAATAAATAAACATTAAAAAAAAATAAATTTAAAAAATAATTTAAAGGACAGAGAAACAAAGAGAGGAAACTGAGGCACCCGGCTGTTTGTCCACCCCCCCCCCCCCACTGCCCTCCCTGAGCCAGGCGGCTTCGCTGCACCCCCACCCCGGACCTCCCACCCTGTACTTCCCTCTGCCTCCACTTTCCAGGTTCATGGTCCTTGCCTCGGTTTCTTTGAAGAAATGTCCCAAGAGCCTCCGTATTCTTCTGCCTCCGAAAGTCAGATTAAACCTGCCCCACGTGCTTGTGTGAAATCACCGGCTGAACCTGCAGCAGCCCCGTCCTGTCCGGGAGGGTCCTGGTGAAGAATCGGGCTGGGACCCAGAGCGGGGCTCCCCTGGGAGAACCTGGTCCTGTTCCTGGAAGGGATCCTGAGCAAGCCTCCCGGGAGGGGAGCCGTGTGGACCGCAGACACAGCTGTGTCCCTGGGGACCCGGGGGAAGGGGCACAGACTCGCTGGGGGAACGGGTGGTAGGAGGAGGCTGGGAAGCAGGTCAGTTCCACAGATGGAGCAGACAGAGTGGGGACGTCCCGCCTCCTGGGGAGCCCGGCCCTCGTCATGTTAAGGGGGGCAGGGCACAGGCCTCGAGCATCCCCTGCGTGCAGGGCCCTGTGCAGGGGCTCCGCGCCTTCTCCAGGACCCCCTGTGGCTCCGCGGTTCTCTCCTCCCCACCTGCTCTACAGAGGTGCGGGCACCCGCACCAGGACGCGCGGGAAGAAGGTCGGGATCCGAGTGGGAGGGGCCGCAGATGACAGACCACAGGCTCTGTGACCCGCCTTGTGTGCACCCCCAGAACAGGCCAACTCGGCCATCCCGTTCCTGCTGCCTACGGAGGTGGTCCGACTGGAGAGAGGCGGCAAGGGCTCACGTCTGGGGACGGGGACTTTGGGATTCGTGAGGACACAGGGAGACTCCTGGGGGTCGGGGCATCCCTGTCCTGACCCCTGCTGCTTATGTGGAGAGTTTCTTTAATTCATTCACCTATAGGTTTATGCTGTGATCTCTCTGTATTATTCCCACAACTGGGAAGGTCTTTTTAAATTTAATTTAATTTAATTTAATTTAATTTTTTTATTCTTTTTTTTTTAAAGGGAGGGTCTTTAACAGAGAACACTGTGGACAACTTTTGAGCATAAATTGTTCCCAATATTTTTGGTTTTTCCGCCTTGGGATTTATTCACAGATGTGAGTGACGAGGAACATGCTGGGAACAATACACACTTCTCCCTACTCACCGCCCTTGTGTGTCTAGAACACCAGTAACTTGGAACATGAGCCCAGGTTTCTGAGCTGCTTGTATTTTCTCTTTTCAGATTTTCTACACTCATTCCTGAACATGATCCCTTGGAAAATCCTGTCATATGTGGGCTGGTGACTCGTCTACATTGTGTGAAGAGAGGGTCCCTGAGGGAGAAACTACCAAGGACTCAGGGGGGCCTGGGGGAACCGGAGAGGCTTCCGGAGCCTGTAAGGACCTGCTGTCCCTGCGGACGAGGAGCCGTGCGCGTCCTTCCGTTTGGGGCCACTCATCCTGCTCCACAGCAGCGGCTCCTGTGTTGCCAGGGACCCAGAGCCAGCCCCGCCCTCCCCCCACCCCCCCCGCCCCCCCCCCCCCCCCCCCCGCCGGCATGGGCAGGAGCAGGTGCACTATTGTGTGCCCGACTCCACAGTGATCACTTTTCTTCCATTTAATGTTTCAACCTGTCCCAAGCAGGCAGGTGCTCTCCCATGACCTGGGTCCTCCCGCAGTTCCCTGCAGAGGCAAACTTAAACCCGAGTCAATCTGGAAGGAGCCCCCCTTCCCAGAGATTCAATGTCTGGAAGGCTCCAGTTTGGGAGAAGAGGCAGGTTATTCAGACGCCCAGGTACCAGAAGCTCCTCTCCTGCCCCTACCTCAGCTCAGTTTTGAGAACGGGACGATCAGAGGGCTCCGAACTGGGGTGCGGAGGGCAGTTGGCCACTTTACGAGGTCACTCGCCGCCAGGCCGTGGCCTCTCGTGCCACAGCAGCGGGAGGAGCAGGGCATTTCTGCTGGTGTGCTGGCTGCAGGGTCCCCGTGTCCCCTGTTCCTGGAGCCGCAGACCAAGACCCTGGGCTGGGCCTGCGCCTGTGGTTGCTGAGAAGGACCGGAGGGGAAGACTGGGCCCGAGGGCACCTGGCGGCCCCTTCCCCAGCCGGACCCTGGGACACAACACCAAAAGAACCCACAAACGCACTGCTAAAGGTCCCAGAGGCCAGAGTTCAGGGCTGTCAAGCAGCTGGAAGTTTGGAGGAAAAATCAGAAAGCGTGAGAATCTAGAGGGACTGAGACCCCAAACCAGAAAGCAATGTGCCAACCCCCTGCCTGGCAGCTAAAGTGTTCCCACAAGAGGGAGACCCTGGGGACCCGGTGAAAAGAACAGCACAGCAGAGGGACCTCTTACGGACAGATGGAGCCACACAAACTGGAGCTTTTTTAAAAAAATTTTTTTTTTTTGGTAATGTTTATTCATTTTTGAGAGACAGAGACAGAGAATGAGTAGGGGAGGAGCAGAGAGAGGGAGACACAGCATTGGAAGCAGGCTCCAGGCTCTGAGCTGTCAGCACAGAGCGGGGCTTGAACCCACGAACCGTGAGATCATGACCTGAGCCAAAGTCGGACACTTAACCAACTGAGCCACCCAGGCATCCTGTCTCTCATAATTTTAAATGCACGTGGACTGTATGAGTCAGAAAATCTCACTCTTGGTTGTTGACTCCAAAGTCCCATTCCCAAAGAAATGAAAACCAAAGCTGAGGCCAGCGGAGACGAGATAGGTGTCCAGGGAGGGAAATTTCCCCCACCCGGGGCCGCTCTTGCAAGACCCCGAGAGCGAGTGCCTCCTTAAAGCTTGCACCTGATGCTTTCCCTGCCTCACCCTGGTCCCAGCCCTGAGCAAACGTGGCCGCACGAAGACACGAGTGTTTGTGGCATCGGTGTGTGTAACAGCCCAAATCGGGAAACAGAGTGTATCTGTTGGTGGGTGGGCAATCACGCTCTGGTGCATCCACACAGGGCAGCGTTATTCAGCACCAGGGAGACGCCAGCCACGAACAAGCACGGAAACGTGGGGGGCTCTCCGAGGCACGATGCTAAGCGGAAGGCGTCAGACACAAGAGATCACAGACCGCATGACTCTATTTACATAAATTTCTAGAAAAGACAAAATTACGGAGTCAAAAAGCAGATCGGGCGTTGGTTGCCCGAATCCAGGGGGATCCAGAGGGAGGGGGACGGATTGAAAAAAGGGTTAGCGATGGAAATATTCCCCCCCTGCATGGTGATGGTGGCTCCCTCACTGGGTACCTCTGAACAAATGCGTGCATTACGCATCCTTCAAGGCAAACAGGATTTGCTGGGGCCCTGAGACAGGCTTTCAGGCCCCGAGGCTCACGGACAATCTCGACCACGGGGGGAACCGATCCAGACGCCAGACAAGGGTTTGTCCAGCCCTCTGCGTCTCACCTTCCCAGGACCGGGTGAGGGGTAGCATGCGCTGGGAGAGTGAAACACATGTTAAAGAAACAGACGCACCCGTCCTTACTCACAAACAGCAAATGCTTCCGAACAAAAGCAGAGGATTCCAGGGGCCAGTGGAGCCCGGGAACCACCGAGGGAAGGGCGTGGAAAGGCGCAGAAGTGGGGGGAGCAGGGTTTGTGCTTCATCAGCTATTTTTTTTATTGATGTGTAAGGTACGTAGAGTGGAAGTTACCAATTTTAAGTGTACAAGATTTTCTCGTGTTTCCCGGGGGGGGGGGGGGAAACGTAACTTTCCTACAACTCTGTCTTAGATTCATTTAGGTTTTTTACTTCTTGGGTTGCCGTGGGGACAGTTTGATCTGCCACGTGCCTCAAGATATGAGTAGGCACGCCTGGGGGGGCTCAGTCAGTTAGGCGTCCGACTCCTGATTTCAGCTCAGGTCATGATCTCGCGGTTCGTGAGTTCGAGCCCTGAGTGGGGCTCTGCACTGACAGAGTGGAGCCTGCTTGGGATTCTCTCTCCTTCTCTCTGCCCCTCCCCCACCCGCACGTGCTGTCTGTCTGTCTCTCTCTCTTTGTCAAAATAAATAAAATTTAAAAAACCTTAAAAAAAGATATTTTGAGTAAAACTGTGCCTCCCCTTTCGGTTTGGATCCTCCTTTCAGAACCACGTGGTTGGGCCGGATGTTGATGTCTGCGGCTACTCAGTTACTGCGACAGGTGGGTTTAGACACGGGAGGCCATGGGCTGTGAGCTTAGTCTGTGGATTTGCTCTGAACTTGCTAGGAGAACTTGCACCTGAGGCGAGCGGCCTGGGCTTATGACGTGGTTCCATTGCATGGTGACAGGAATGCCCTTTTGATTTGTGTGTGTGTGTGTGTGTGCGTGTGTGTTCATTTTTGCACGGCCCTTGTGTAGCCAGCACCATTGGCATCATTATCTCTAGGAGCAGAGCCTGGAGAAAACAGCACACTGGCAAATGTTGCTTTTTTGCAAACCCTTCTGGGAGAAACTGTTGGGTGAGATAAAGAGCTTCGCAGAAGTTACAAAGTTTCTTTCTTCCTTCCTTCCTTCCTTCCTTCCTTCCTTCCTTCTTTTCTTTCTTTCTTTCTTTCTTTCTTTCTTTCTTTCTTTCTTTCTATTTTACTGGAAAAAACCACAGCAGACTAGGCTGCCACAGGGCTAAGAGTTACGTTCACTTGGAATCAAGAAACTCCCCACACTTGAGACGCTCGTTGGTGTCTGGGCAGAGCGCCCCCTCCCCGCCCCCGCCCCAGCACGGTGGCAAGAGTGTGGAAGTCACAAGGTGCTGTTTGGAACTGCCCAGCGTCACGTGTCTTGTGCGCACTAGCACCGTATGAAGGCAGTGGGAGCTCAGGCGAGCTGGGGAGGGACGCTCCTCACCTCCTACTTTAATTTTCAGAGGCTACGGGGTGGGTGGCGCCCACGCGGATCGCCAGCTCTCCGGTTGTCGTCCAGCATTCTACAGTCTTCTGCTAAGGCCCCTTTCAGACTCTGCACCGTGAGGTCCAGAGCTGAGGCTGCAGAGCTGAGCTGAGCCGAGCTGGGAGGGGAACCCACATTCTTGGCCTCGCAGGCAACACCAGCGGCATCGTCTCCTGGCTCTGGGGTCAGTGGTCTTCGATGCAAACGCCGGCAGAGGCGGCTGTGGTGAGGGCCCTGGGGCTGCGAGGGGCTGTTTGGCTCCCGGCCATCTGGGCCCCGGCCACACCTCGATGAGGCGCAGGAAGGATGGAGGGGACCTGGCAGTTCCTTCTTGCCGAGGTCCCCGAGATGTCTTTGGCTGCCGAGTATGAGGAAGGTATTAATAATAACTGGAATGGCCAGTATTTATATAACTCAAAGGTCATCAGCATTGTAATGAACCAGTCCTGCAAAGGGGTGTGTAAAATGGGGTAGGAGTGGATTGCATTAGTGAGGTTATAGTCCTCCATTTATTGGGTCATCAAGAGAATGGGTTGATGACTTAAAGTGAGTCAACTTCTATTTTTAATTTTTATATTAAACCGTTGGAAAATTTTTTACATGTTTTATTTATTCTTGAGAGAGAGAGAGACAGACTGTGAGAAGGGGAGGGGCAGAGAGAGAGAGAGAGAGAGAGAGACAGAATCTGAAGCAGGCTCCAGGCTCCGAGCTGTCAGCACAGAACCCGACGTGGGGCTCGAACTCACCAACTGTGAGACCGTGACTTGAGCCGAAGTCGGACGCTCAACCGACTGAGCCACCCAGGTGCCCCTAAAATGGGTCAAGTTGAACCTAAAAAATGACTCAATGTATGGCTGATCATGTTGATAGTGAATGGCCTCAAGTAACCAGTGGACCAAGAAACGTGACTGCTCACTAGTCCCATGAAATTCCAAGTCCCCGATTTAGGTCCAGCTGGCATAACATCAGCCATGGCATTGAATCAGCTTTACCTTGCATTTTATTGCTGTGTGTCTGGTTTTATGCTTCAAATTTTTGTGGTTATTCGAGAAGCAGAAGGCGTAGGGGTTTCGTACTTGCCCACATTTGGGTCGTGTGGTAATCAAATTGTTGTAAATCAACGCTGAGTTCAAAGTGGGCACCGGGAGTTTTTTTTTTTTTTTTTTTAACGTTTATTTTTGAGACAGAGAGAAACAAAGCATGAACGGGGGAGGGTCAGAGAGAGGGAGACACAGAATCTGAAACAGACTCCAGGCTATGAGCCGTCAGCACAGAGCCCGACGCGGGGCTTGAACTCACGGACCACGAGATCATGACCTGGGCCGCGCTTAACCGACTGAGCCACCCAGGCGCCCCGGGCACCGGGAGTTTGAAGAGGATCCTGGCGGGAAGGCCTGTGCTTGTGGTGTCAGCGACACCCGGTGGCGCGAGGCGGAACTGCAGCACCGCTGACCGGTCCCTCCTGGATACGCTCCCCTTTCTTGGGAAGGAGTCTTGACACGGGGTGACCAGCCGTCCCTCGTCTCTGCTGTCCCGTCTGTGTGCACTGCGGCTCTCCGGCCACTGGAAGCAACTATATGGAGAGAAGTGGGGGTCATGTGCCTTTTAGAGGAAGTTTCCAGTTAGGCGTTTCCAAGAACCACGGTGGTCCCACGATGCACGCGGCGTGGCTGGAGTCGCGCCGGACTGATGTTTTGGGGAATCAACGCCCTGCCAGCAGAAGGGCTTAACCAGCATCTGAGCAGGCGCTCACGGCGCCCGTCCAGCAGGGGCGGGGACGGGCCCAGGCTCCCGGCTCCCATCGGAAGCTGACCCTCTGGGGAACGGGGCTGGAGGTGTCCTGCCCGGCGGCCAAGTGCATGACGTCAGGGCGTGAGAGCACCGCGCTAACGTGTCTGGAAGCGGCCCTGACGCTCTGGGGACCTTGTTACAATGAGACGTTGAGCCCTGGCGCCGGCACTCTGACCAAATAGGGCAAAGAAACTGACGTGCCTCTGTGTCAACGAAACTCTGGCCCGTCACCACGGTGCCACCTTTCCACCATCATGGTTGACAAAACACGTGTTCACCGAGGGGCGTGGGCCCTGCTCTCCTCTTGCCCCCAGCTGGAAGAAAGCCGCGCGGGTCTGCTCCGGGCCCGGCTGCCTCACGTGGGACACAAGGGCAAGTCTGTCACCTTGTGCCCGGTTGTCGCCCGAAGACCGGGCAGAGGCCGGCGCTCCCACCTTCCTCAGCGGCTCTTTCCGGATGCTTCTGGGCTTTGACGGTGAGTGCTTGCTGCCCTCCTTCCCTTCCAACGCCGGCACGCTCCCTTGCTGAGAGCTCCCGGAAGGACTGGAAAAGCCCCTTGTGGAGGACTGTCGTCCCTGTGGGCCGAGGCCACCGGCTGCTGTCCCTGCAGACGCCCGTACGCGCCATTCTGCCCCGTCAGGCAGCTTTCTGCCTGTCCAGAGCTCTGCCGAGGGCCCTTCCGCCCTCTCATGTAGCTGGCCAGACGGGAGCCACGGTCTGGTTGTGGGCGACAGACTGTGCCAGGGGCTCTGTTACCCAGAGCCAGACTTGGTTTGAAACACTCAGTTTCGACTGTTGTGTATTTGCTTGGTGTGTATTTTTCTCAAGCTTCGTCTCCTTCATTTTGCGCTTGTTGGGAGGAAAAATCTTGCTCTGAAGCCAGGTGCTTATCGTCACCAGCCCTTCGAGAAAACACTGTTGGCGACGAAGCCTGCCTCACTCACTGGCCACACAGCCGCCACGCGTCCTGCTGTGTGTTGGTCCCTTGAGCCTTGCACCTGTCGTGTTTCTGTGTCCCTGCGAGGGTGCCTGTGCAATCCGCCCCCACCACACGGGGTCACTGGCTGTCAAGGGCCGCATGTAAAGCACAGAACTGTTCTTTTCCTTCTGAAGCTGGTGACCTCGTGAATGTGGCCCAGGCCCAGTGGGACCGACAGTCTCAGGAGTGTCTGGGGGTCTGACCAGCCTTCCTGTGAGCTATCTCGGCCCCTCCTTCCCTCCCACGGGGCCCCCGGCCCAACTTGCCCTCCTTTCTCTGAAGGCAGCTTTCACCAGCCACTTAAATGTGGGTTTCCTCCTCCCTTGTCCCTGACTTTGGACTTAGCTCCCTTGTGCTTGGATATTCCTGGGCCTCTTTCAGGGTTTTACTGGTTTTTCATCTGGGGACAGAGACGAGGGGCACAAAATAGGCAAGTTACACAATTCAAGAACTCCTGGGGCGCCTGGGTGGCTCCGTCGGTTAAGCGTCCAACTCTTGATTTCAGCCCGGGTCATGATCTCACGGTTCGTGGGTTCGAGCCCCGTGTCAGGCTCTGTGCTGACGGTGCGGAGCCTGCTTGGGAGTCTCTCTCTCTCTCTCTCTCTCTCTCTCTCTGCCCCTCCCCTGCTCATGCTCTTTCTCTCTCTCAAAATAAATAAAAATAGTAAAAATAAATTAAAAAAATTAAATGCTTAAGAAAATTCAAGAACTCCTATAGATGTGACCTGAAGCTTACCAGCAGCTGAGAGTTTTTGTGAAAACCACACAGGCAGTGGCTCTGGGGGAGCTTCCAGGGGGACGGAGGGGAGACCGGGTGGGGAGATGGTGGCCAAAACCTCCGGGTGTCCTTCTCCACTGTTGGTGGGAGCTGGGATCAGTCAGGTCTTGTTTAGGTATGAAACAGGAAGTTTCCGCAATAGGAAGCCTATGTTAGGTTTAGTTTAAAAAAAAAATTTTTTTTTAACGTTTATTTATTTTTGAGAGAGACAGAGACAGAGCGTGGGGGTGGGGGAGGGGCAGAGAGAGAGGGAGACACAGAATTGGAAGCAGGCTCCAGGCTCCGAGCTGTCAGCACAGAGCCCCACGCGGGGCTCGAACTCGCGAGCTGTGAGATCATGACCTGAGCCGAAGTCGGACGCTCAACCCACTGAGCCACCCACACGCCCCTAGGTTTAGGTTTTAATAAAAAAAAATTCAGAAATCCCTAAAATTTTTGTTTTGCTGGAAGAGAGCAGCGGAATCACTCCTCTGGCACGATGATCCTTCCGCAAGTCCCCCAGCACCAGGCACTGGGGCCGTTTGACGAGCAAGCTGCCGAATCATTTGTGCAGACCTCCTTCGTTTTCCAAATCAGCTCTAACTTTTACCCTAATTGGCTTCTTACGACATCACAAACTTATGTAAACATCTCACCCTTTACACTATTGGAACACCAAGGTTTTAATGTGTATGATTCTGTAAAAACAAAGGAAGCGTCCTTGCATCAGGGGGGTGGTCTTCTCTTTCTGTGGGTCGTTAGGAGTTTGAGGCGGGAACAAGACGAAAACCAAAATCAAAACCAAAGCGCAAACAAACCAAAGATTTTTCCTTTTTCTTTAAGTCTCCATAGCAGGGACTTTCCTGGTGACGGGTGGTCTTGGCCGCCTGGGGCCGCTGGGTTAGCCGGGTTCTCCGGGGGAACAGAGCCAACGGTCCAGGCAGACCCACCGCCAGAGGGGAAGAGTCGCGTTATGAGGGTTGGCTCGCCATACGCCGAGGCCAGGGAGTCCCCGTCGGTGGGACTGGGGGTGGGAGAAGGCGGGCGCCCCACTCGAGGACGGGTGGATGTGCCCTCCGTCCCCCCGTTTCTTCTTCTGGTGGGGCCTCAACCGATTGGCTGGTGCCCCCGGTGGTGGCGAGGGTGATTTTCGCTTCGCCTACGGATGCAAGTGCTGTCTTCTTCTGGGGACGCTCTCGCAGACGCACGTGGGAATAAGGCTGTGCCAGTTCTCCGGGCCTCGCTCAGCTCAGTCAAGTGGACGCATAAAGCTAACCATCACGGCCGCCATCGGGCCGGGGGGCTTAAACTGCACGCACCCCGTGGGTTCGGGGGCTCTGGGCTCATCCCCTAAGTGGCTGGCGGAGGCTCGGGGGCCTTCGCCCGGGCCTCCCCGAGTGGCCCATCCCTCGCCCACGCCATTTCTCCACAACCACTTTCTTCACGTTGACCACAGACGACAGACCAGACCAGAAGAAATGTGGACAAACCGAGTGTCCCGGGGGGCGAGTCTGGGCACCGGATCCCACCGTCCTGCCTCCGTCACAGACACCCCAGCCCGGGACCGAAGCTGCCCAGCAGTGCCGTCGTTTGTCACTGCGGTGACGCGTGCGGGGGCCGGCCAGCACGTGCACACAGGCCCAGCCTGGACAGAAAGAGCTTGAGAGCTCCCGGGTCGTCCTGAGGCAGGAGACCACACGGTCCTCCCCGCGGGCCCGTCCCCTCGGCAGGGCTGAGCCCCCCGGGGCGGGACAGGCCCTCGTCACAGGGTGTCGGCCGCAGTGGCCTGGTGGCCCCGAGCCCGCCCCGTCCGGTCCCTCCTTGGGTTTCCGAGAGGCCTCTCTGGGCCCGTGCGGTCGGAACGTGACCGGGCTTTGGCTGAGCCTTTGTCGTTGTGTGTGTGTCCTTGAGCCAGAAGAGGAGGGAGACCGACTTTCGTCACCCCCAGGGCCGTTTGTCATTTTATTTTATTTTATTTTTATTTTATTTTTTTTTTATTTTTGAGACAGAGAGAGACAGAGCATGAGCAGGGGAGGGGCAGAGAGAGAGGGAGACACAGAATCTGAAGCAGGCTCCAGGCTCTGAGCTGTCAGCACAGAGCCTGATGTGGGGCTCGAACTCACAGACAGTGAGATCATGACCGGAGCTGAAGTTGGACGCTCAACCGACTGAGCCACCCAGTTGCCCCCGTTTGTCATTTTAATTTTTTTTTTTAACGTTTATTTATTTTTGAGACAGAGAGAGACAGAGCGTGAACGGGGAGGGTCAGAGAGAGGGAGACACAGAATCTGAAACAGGCTCCAGGCTCTGAGCAGTCAGCACAGAGCCCGACGCAGGGCTGGAACTCACGGACCGCGAGATCATGACCTGAGCCGAAGTCGGCCGCTTAACCGACTGAGCCACCCAGGCGTCCCCGTTTGTCATTTTAATAAAGGTGACAGGTGCACTGGCATCATCGCGCCCCCCCCCCCCCCCCTCTGATCACAGGCGATGGTGCTGTAGCTGCTGCTTGAGGAGCCCTTCCACGCGCCCGGCCCGCTGCGAACACCAGTCCTGCATCGCTCCCAGACTGCTCTGGGAGACCCCGCACCACCTGCCCGTTCCCTGGCCAGCGCCTCGGAGCAGGCTTTGAACTTCGCCGAAAGGCAGGCCTCCTTCAACTTAAAAGCGTACATTCCGTTCAGGGCGTGGTCTGGGAGTCTCGGCAAGTATTCACAATCACGGAACCCCCCCCTCGCGGTCAGGAGAGAACATTCCACCCCTGCCACGAGCTCCCCCGTGCCCACCTTGGGGAGCCCTCCCCCCACCCCGCCAACGCCGGCAGCCGCCGACCTGTCCGCTGCCCCTTGCGAGGACATCGCGAAGACGGGGGCGTGCCGCCTCCAGGGTGTGGAAGTGGCCTCTTTCGCTCGCTGGGACGGGTCCCGGGTTCAGGCCCCTGGTCACACCTGCCGGGAGTCTGGTCCGTTCAGGGCTGCGTGGGATTCCGCCGTGTGCCGTTTGCTCCTTCCATTTATGAGTTTACCGCATCAGGGATATTTGTTTGCGTTGTTTCCAGTTTTTGGTGACTGTAATCAAAACTGCTAAAACCATCCGTGTGCCGGTTTGGGGTGCAAATGGTGGTTTTCGTTTCCCTCGGGCAAGTACACAGGGGGCCGGACGGCTGGCTGGTGCAGTAAGTGTGGGTTTAACTTTATGGGAAACGGCCAAACCGAGAAAACTTTTTTTTTTTTTTTTTTTTACAATTTGTACATCTTCGTGCTCACCGCAACCGTTTGGGGCAGGTGCTCTCGTTGTCCCGCTCTCCAGGCGAGGGCACTAGCACCCCCCCCGGGTCAGGCAGCCTGCCCAGGGCGCACGCCGGCCCTGCGGCAGATCTGGGGAGCTTGGCCTCAGCCCTCCGGCCCGATGCCATCGCGTCTCGCTCACTGGCGTCTGTCGCTCTCACGCTGCTGCCTTCCCCCGCCTTCCCTCCTCACGCAGGCTGGCCCGGCCCCGCCCTCCTCGGGCCCCTTGTCCGTCAGCGTGCCCACCAGCCGAGCCCCGGTGGGTCCTCTCTCTCCTCCTGGCCTTGATCTTTCCTGCTGCCGGGGGCCGCGAACCCGGGAGCCGCAGGCGCGCCGGGCACCGACGCGAGGCCCTCCTCGCTTTTGTCAGTCAGAGCCCCCAGAGAATGCATCTGGAGAAGTCACTCCTTCGCTTCTGTTTCTCTGGAAAATGACCAGATAGCCCCCAAAGCACGGAAGTCCGTTCCCGAAGCGCTGAGCACATCCACTCCGACGCCTCCTCCCGGATCACCCTGCTCTTGCGTTAGAAAGGACGCCGAGTGCTCGTTTCGGCAGCACATCCAAAAAAAGGACACGGGGTCATCTTCCACCGTTTTCTCTGGAGCATCTTTGTGGCAGTTCAGCAGCTGCTTCCTCGTAACGATGAAGCAATAAAGGCAAAGGAAACCGCGAGCACAGGCGCCTCACTGCCTGCTCCCGAGAACACCTGCTCCGTGTGTACATAAACACTGTCCCCACCTGTAATCCAGTCAAGCAGCTGTCGCCACTTCTCCTGTTTTGCGGATGAGGTAGCCAGAGCCCGGGGAGGCCAGATGGGGAGCGGTAGGACCTTCGGACTCCAGGTCGCCCGTGCCTCACAAATGCCTCTGTCCACATGGGACGGGTGACCCGTGAAGCCTGCCGGGGACGTTGGTCAGGTAGCGAAGAGTGTGGGCACTTCTGGCTCCAACCGACCGATGCGTGGCCTCGGGCAAGTGGGGTACTCTCAGCCTCAGTTTCCCCGTCTGTAAAAGGGACGCTGACGGGTACTTGTTGCACGGACTTCCTGGGAGGGTCGCGTGATTGATGCAGAACGCCTCACGCGCTACCCGATGCTCATGAATAATAAATAGTAGCTGCTTTTGTGAGTTAGGTCTCTGTCGGGCGGGCAGTACTAACCAGCGGGGCTGAGAGGACGGGCGCGACCACGAGGCTGGGTAGCTGAAATAGAAGAGGTTAAATCAGGAGACGGGGTGCAGGTCAGCGCACTGTCACAGAGGAAGACGGACCTCGGGGAGGCACAGAAAGCGCACAGAAAGAGAAAGCAGCCGTGACCCGGGAGCGGTCGACATTCTCTTAACCCAAAATGTGAGGGAGGCCAGGCAGGCACCCGTCCTGTTCGAGGAGACCCCCCCCAAATGAGGATTCGTTGTTCTGAGCTGACTGAGGAAAACCCCCAAAGGTCTAGTGGAGGCAAGAGGCCACCGTTATGATCGGGGTGGTGGTTTTCGTGTGTCAATTTGACCGGGCCACAGGGTGCCCGGATATTTGGACGTTGTTCTGGGCGTGTCTGTGAGGGTGTTTCTGGAAGAGGTTAACATCTGGATCGGCTGGAGTGAAGCAGATTGTTCTCCTGAGTGTGGGTGGGCCTCGTCCAATCAGGCGAAGGCCCGGCTGGGACAAAGAGAGCTGAACCTCCTCGGAGAGGACAACTTCTCTTGCCTGACCAGCTCCGAGTGCGGGCATCAGGCTCCTTCCTGCCTCGGACTCCGACTGAAATGTCGGCTCCTCTGGGCTCTCGAACCCGCTGGCCTTTGGCCTAAAACCTTACCAGCTCTGAGTGCTCAGTTTGCCAACTGCCAATCTCGGGACTCATCAGCCCCCATAGTCCCACGAGCCGGTTCCTGACAGCAAATGAACACCTATGTCTCTGCATCTCCCTCTGGTTCTGTTTCTCTGGAGAAACAACTAGGAAAGCTGAGGCAAGAGAGCCCAGCGGGCCGGCCGGCCACCTGCTCTCCGGGCTGGAACCTACGGCAGCCCGCCCCAGGGACAGCCTCCGCCTCCAGAGAAGACCCGGGGATCCGACTGGGTGGGGGGAAGGAGGAAGGGAACAGATCCCCGTGCTCAGGCCGTGCACAGGGCCCCGGTAAAGATCTATCATCACCCGCTAACTGGGGAAGCCTGAGGGGTGCTCGGGGAAAATTCCAGCATTTCCCTAGCTTCTTGTTGGGCCCGTCGTGCTCACCCTTGAAGCCCGCAGCCAGTCAGGGGTGAGGTGGGCAGAAGGAGTATCCGTGCCGACCCCACCACTGCAGGGTGCTCCCCCAGACCCGACGTTCGACCTCTGTGCGGCCTCCTCCCGGGAGCTCCCCGGCAGTGGGGTTTTGTCCCTCGACACTCCAGCTCCAAAGCGGGTCAGAAGGGCAAACATGTCAGAGGCCACTCCAGGTCCCTCGGCACCCGAAGCCGAGAGCCCCTCTCTGCCCCGCTCCCCTCCGCAAGTCACTTCGTCTGAATTCC
Source organism: Panthera uncia (assembly GCF_023721935.1). Classification (NCBI taxonomy): domain Eukaryota; kingdom Metazoa; phylum Chordata; class Mammalia; order Carnivora; family Felidae; genus Panthera; species Panthera uncia. The sequence continues at coordinate 64,931,862 of NC_064813.1, read as the reverse complement.
CTGCCACGCGAGCCCCAGACCCCGCCAGGGCACCGCCACACCCCCCCCCCCGCCCCTCCACGCGAGCCCCGCCCCTCCAATGCCCGTGGCAGGTGCTCCGATGGTGGGAGCCAACTGTTCCGCCAGGAAAGCCTCAGGGAGGAGCGACGGGGAAGGGAAATGTTTTCACTGCAAAATCCCCGGCCCGCCTCCTCCAGGTCTTGCCGGGCTCCCTCCCGAGCCCCTGGTGGCGGGAGGGGGGCCGGCCCGGGCGGCGCCCCTCAACCGACACCCGGGGTCCGACGCGCTCCGGGCTCCACCCTCAATGTTTTAGTTAAAAAAATGAAATCTCAGAAAAGTTAACAGAATGATACAACCGATGCCGTATGCCCTTCTCTGCATTCACCAGTTGTGGGTTTTGCCATGTTTGTGCTCTCTCTGTACACACACACACGCACACACAAATGCACGCTAAGACAAACACACTCGAACACAGACGCTAACATGCACGTGAAAAAATGTTTACTGAATCACTTCAAGGTATTTCAGGTATTTTCAAATATTCTTAAAGTAATGCCAGGTTATTGACTCAATAGTATCAGTAATATATAGTTCATATTCAGTTTTCCCTAACTGCCTCCGAAGTTTCTCCTGTGGCTTTTTCTTGACCCAGAACCCGGTCGAGGTTCCCACCTGTCGGGCCTCCTCCGTCCCCCCGATGCTCTGAGGTGCCTCTGTCGGAATGTGCAGGTCTCCTCACGGGGATCAGGGCGAGCCTCCCGACAGGAGCTCTGCGCAGGTGAGACGCGTTCCTGCACCCACACCGGAGGGCTCACGGGAAGGGGATGTGAGCCCACTGGCAGGGGTGTGGGCCCGCATGCAGGGGAGAAGCTCTCGTGCTGTCAGGGGCTGACCTTAACGTCCCAGGCAGGTGGGGGGCAGGAAATGCAGCCCCATGGTGTGGAGGGAGGTCCACAGCCAGCTGCGCCCGTCCCCACTTGGTAGAGTGCCACGGTAGCCCCACCAGACGGAAGAGCGCTGAAGAAAGGAGCTGCAGGGGAGCAGGTGTCCGCGGGGGGGGGGGGGCAGGTGTCCCGGGGGAGAAGGTGTCTATGGTGGAGGTCTCTACAGGTGACGGGTGTCCACAGGAAGGGGGCAGGTGGCCTCCTCGAAGTCCCGGAGCAGGCTCCACTAGGAGCGGCTGGCGTGTGCACGGGAGTGGGACCCAGAACAGGGACCGTGGCCGAAGTCCGCTAAGGAAGCCAGGGGACGGGATGGCCCCGGGGGGAGCAACGTGTCACCAGACAGAAAGCCCGTGAGGTGCACGGACTTTCACTTGCAAAACGGCAGCGTCCCACAGTCCCGTGCTCCGGTCACAGCGAGGGCAGAGGCCAGGGGACAGGGCCTGGACCCGTTCAAGTCACCCCATGCCGATGTCCTTGCCCCCAGCATGGCTTGGGACGCGGGGCGTGTGTGTGGACTCAGCTTTGAGGAGCCACGGAGGCCGAGGGTCATGCCACCTTCACCTGGGAGTAGATGACAGACGAGCCCGGGGGGTCGGAAGGCCGGTGGCTGGCGGCCTGGCCGTGGGGGGGCAGGTGGGTCCGGAGGAGCCCTAACACGGAGTCCGGGTTCGCTGAGGGAGGAAGAGCACTGGTCAGCCGGCAAAGGAGGCCCGGAGCTCCCCGCGCCCCAGCCCCCGTGTCCCCGTGTCCCCGTCCCACCCTGGCGCCTCTCCCCACCCACGCGGCAGCCGCCCTGTACCGCCGGGGCCCTCTCCTGAGCCCTTCGCCTCTGGCCGGGCCCGGCCCCTCCTCGGCCTCACTTCCCACTCTGCTCCCCACGCCGCTCCCTGGGTCCCCGCGAGCAGGAACCTCCCTCTAATCTTGCGAGTGCTTTGAGCGCAGGCCCCTGACCGAGCGGGGCGCTGTGCCCCTCTGTGGCCTCGGACGGGTGGCCGCCGCTTCTGCCCTGGTGGTCTCGTCCACGGGGTGGGAGCGGTAACGTCACCCGCCTCCAGGGTCACTGTGACCTCACGTGAGCTCACGTGTGCGTGCGCACCTTCCAGCGTCTGTCACGTGTCGCGTGTCTGCTGTGTGCCAGGTACGGTGCAGACGCACACGTGTGCACGCTTATGGCGTATTCCCGTTTAGCACTTAAAACTACTTGGCACACAGGGACTTCGGAACACGTGTGGATGGGACGTCAGACGTTATCGTTACTTGCACACAGTCTTAAGCTGGAACGGAATAGGGCAGTCTGCAAGCAGGCTCTGTCCTCGTGGCTCGGTGTGGCCCTCCAGGCTTCCTGGAGCCACACCGAGGAGCAGAGCTCAGTCGGGAGCTGGGACTCCGGAGACAGACCGTTCAGTGATGTGCTTGCTTTGCGACTTCGGGCCAGTCGTTTCAGGTCCTCTGCCTTAGTTCCCTCGTTTCCAAGATTGAGGGAAGACAGTACTCACCTCAAAGGGGGTTGTGAGCGGGTGTGAGTCCCTGTGTTACAGGTGCGCCATTGAACCAAGAATGGGCACAAACACGGTTCATCTGACTTTATACAAGAGGATCGGAAGACCAGAGAGGGAAGCAGAACGGCTAGAGTCACACAGCACTCTTTACGGAGCGCAGCTGGGAGCGGGTTGTCTCCCTGACGCCGGAGGGGTTGGGCTGGGACCGGTCCTGGCAGACCACTCACGAGCGGGCAACGACACAGCCAGACCACCAGCGGTCAGTCACCCTCAAAGCTGCTGTAATGGCATTTCCGCATCTGCTCTCTCACCCCTATGAGACAGTGTGGGGGTGCAGAATAATGCCCCCAAGATGTCCATGTCCTGATTCCCGGAACCTGTGAGTGTGACCTTACAAAAAGGGACTCTGCAGATGTGATTAAGATTAAGGATCGGGCCGCCTGGGGGGCTCCGCCGGTTAAGCGTCAGACCTCAGCTCAGGTCGTGATCTCGAGGTTCATGAGTTCGAGTCCCGCGTCAGGCTCTGTGCTGACAGCTAGGAGCCTGGAGCCTGCTTGGGATTCTGTGTCTCCCTCTCTATCTGCCCCTTCCGTGCTCATGTTCTCTCTCTCTCTCCCTCTCCCTCTCTCTCTCTCTCTCTCTCAAAATAAACATTAAAAAAAAAAAAGATTAAGGGGAAATGATTCTGAATTAATCCAGGTGGGACTTTGAGAACTTTAAATCAGAGAACGTTTCCCAGCTGCACCCAGAGGGAGACCTGACTTGGGACAAAAGGTCAGAGATGTAGCACTTTGAAGACCGAGGAGGGGGTGTCCTTGAGAAGCAGGAAAGGGTAAGGAAATACTTTCTCCCCCGGGGCCTCCAGAAAGGAGACTCCCAGGGAGACGCCGGTCTGACTTCTCCTCCCCCCCACCCCCCACCCCTCCGGAGCTCCTGGCCATTTGCCACGACAGCAGTAGAAATCGGACAGAGGCAGGACAGGGACAGTAGCCCTGTGTCCCGAGACAGCTGCGAGTGCAGAAGCCCTGATGGCGTAGCCGGTCCTCAGGCCATCCTGCGGCGTCCGTGGTGAATGGCAGAGCGGCACCGCACGGTGGGCCCGGGGACCCCAGCAGGGCAGGCGGGCGCCGGTGAGGGCGACCCTGCGTGAGGGCGGCTCCGCGCCCGGTCTGCCCCAGACCTGCCCGCAGGACGGAGGCGGGGCCGCGCGCGGCCAGCGCTGTCAGAGCCCAGGGTCCCCAGGTCTTACCTGCAGGTCTGCTCCCCTGCGGAATCCTCTGGACTTCCGAGTACACAACTTCTCCTCCTTTCGGATTTACTGGAAAGAGATTGCAGTTTGAGAGACTGCCAGGCTCCTGCCTCTGGTCTGAGTTACTTCCTCCTCCCCCAGCTGGAGTTCGCTCTCTGCAGGGACACGTGTCCCCCGGGCGTCCGCACGGCCCCCCCCACCCACCCCGTCCTCTCCTGCCCCACCCCTGCCGGACCAGCCCCGGCTCGCTGCCCAAACAGGGGCACCTCGCTCCTCACCATTGCTGTATACTGGCTGCAGTTCCAGCCAGGCTGGTGCATTGTGGTAGATGGGCTCTCGGATGTCGGAGTCTGAAGGGCTCCTGTGGGACAGAAACGGCCGTGTCTCCCAGGAGCCCTGATGAAGGAGCCAATGTAATAATCGTGCCCCATTGGCAGGTCTTTGGGCAAGGTGGCTGCCAAGCCCGGAGACACAGACGACCGCGTCCCGGGTGGTTTGCTGCTATGAACGAGTACGTTACAAATCGCAACATGTTCCCGGACGTGGTGGGCACGTGACAATACCGGGCACTGTGCTGATGCTTGTAACAGTGTCAGGGCGATCTATTATTATCCTTCTCTTATAGATGGAGAAAATGGTGGTTCTGAGAGAGAAAGTGACTTGCTCAAGACCGCGTAACTAGACAGGGCGAACTAGAACCTGGCTCCAAAGCCTCCCTTCTCAGAGAGATCCGCATCTCAGAGGAATCAGTCATGATGAGCACTCAGGAACTCCCCATGGTCAGGATGCTGACGCCATGGGCTCGCCCGGAGAGGGTCTTGAGCTGCGGCGTGCCTCCCGAGGTCAGCCGCCGGGATCCAAGATGGGAAACCTTCTTCACCGGCTCCGCGTCTGGCTGGCGGACCGCTTCTCTGGACGGCCAAGTCGCGTGACTCCATCTCCTCGGCTGTCCCCACGGCAGGTGTGGGTTAGGTTGCTCACATTCAGAGATTTCCAGGCCGGCTGAGCTAAGATTAGCTTCGGGCACGGATGGATCCAGTGTTTACAGCGGTCACGCAGACAGCCAAGGCAACCATGGTGCAGGGTGCAAGTTAATAAATAAAAAGGAACTGGCCCTTGACGCAAGGAGGCCCAGGTAGCTAAGGTAGCAGTGAGTTGCTACCTGGGAATTGCCTTGACCTACGCCAAGGGAGACCACAGTGTGCAGGCGGCACAACCTGTCTGCGTCCTTAGCGGTCACCAGACCCAGGTCAACTTTTATCCCCTGCGGGCATCTCCCCGAGCACACGAGATCATAGCCCGGGTCTTACCTGGAGGGGTCAGAGGTCGGCCTTCCTCCTGCAAAGGAAAGCAGAGCATTCGGAGCCACGGGAGGAGGGGGTCTTGCCCGGGAGCACGGCCGCAGGGAGGGGCAGGCACCACGAGGCGGACCCTTCTCTGCTAAGCCCGAGGGAGGCGGCAGATGGCATGAAAATTCCTGAGCCTGGCTTCCAGAGGGGCCGAGTTGCAATGTGAAAGGGGGCTCCGTAAAGAGCAACGCTCGACGGCTGCAGGGGGGAAGCAGACCTGATGGGCTGTGACAACACTGCCCGTTGAGACACTCAGCAAGTCACGAGGCCCCACTGGGTTTCTGTCCCCACTCCCGTTTCTCGGTCTTCCTTCTCTTCCTCCCAATCCTTGGGGACCTCGTAAGGGTGGAGAGGGGAGTGCACGCAAGGGTATGGTGCTGGATAAACTCCTCTCCTCTGGGCATCTTCCACGCACTAGGGCTATTTGGGGAACTCTGTGTTTGTGAAGAGGAGTTCCGGGGGACCAGGAGGGGAAGAGGGGGGACCGGGATGGTGGTGGGGGCAGCGGCTGAGAGCTCAGCACGAGCCTGAGGGGACAGGACGGGGAGGGCAGGGGCTCCCACAGAGGTGACCCACCTGCTTTCCTTGGGAGCCGGCAATACAACAGCAGGGCCATGACCCCAAAGCCCAGGGTGCTGAACAGCCCCCCGGTGACGCCCGTAGCAATGGGGCCACTTCTGCTCCCGGTCAGCCCTGGAGAGGAGATCCTGCGCATGAGCTGGAGGGAGAGGCTCGTAGCCTTGACCTGCCCTGACCCCTGGAGATGGTGCCCGGGCCTGGAGGAGGAGGGGAAGAATCTGGGGAGCCAGGACTCCCGAGGCAGCAGCACAGGAGATGGCTCTTCTCTTTGAAAGGAAGCTCCTGTCTGCGGCTGGGGCAAGGGTGGGGGGCCAGGGTGGACAGAGCCCATCAGTGAGTGCTAAAGTCAACGATCCTCTCGGGCCTCCTGCTCCCACTCAGGTACCGGCACTCCAGAAACGCTTCAGAAAATGACAAGTTAGAGAACTCCCAGCTTTGCGCACCTGCCCCTGAGAACGTCCTGGTCAAACATCAGCAGGGGTACCAGAACATCCTTGGAGGAGGTATTCTGTCCACATCTGTGGCCTGGGAACAGGAAACTTACCTGACATGCTGAGTGGCACCGCCTCGCTGCGCCGGGCCCCCAGGCCGTTGTCGGCCTCGCAAGAGTAGTTTCCAGAATGTTCTGCGGTCAGAGAGAGGTTGAGGGACGCTCCTCCTCCAGAGGGGGCCAAGCTGTTCCCCAGGGGGACGTCCTCATGATAAAACCGGTACTGGATGGGGGGAGAGCCCCTCTGGGCCTCGCAGCGAAGCTCCACCATGTCTCCCACCTTGGCCTGGGCCCTGGGCGCTCTGAGGGTGAGGGTGGGGTGCGACGCTGGGACTGAGGGAGACAAAAGCCAACAGAAGTTCCTACTTCTAATGTATCCATAAAGGAGCAGTAATTATAAACAAATGGCAGAAGTCAGATCTTGATCTTGGAAAACAGGCTGAAACTCATACGGCAGACAAAGCTAACAACCTTAATCTACAAATGCACAAAATACCCAATAGAAAAGTGTGAAAGGGTATGAATCACTAAAAACTTTAAATAGCCAATGAACAATTGTTTTCATTACTAATTAAAGATGTACAAATGAAAACACCCATCAGATGGGCAAAACTTAAAAGGACAGACGATACTGATAGAGTTATGGAGAAACAGGTGCCTTGAGATGCTCTAGGCAGGAACGCAAATTTGAGACACTTTCTTGCACGGCGATTTGGCCACACCTGCCAAGTTCAAAACGCACATCAACTTTGACCCAAAAATCTACCTCTAAGACTGCTGCCTTTAGGGATACTGACATCAGATGTGCAAAGGTCTTTGTGCAAGGATTTCTATGCTAGAATTTTTATAATAGCTAAAAACTAGAGGTAGCCTGGTTGGCTGACTAAAGAAACACAAGAGATAGCCAAGATCTATTTTTTAAACTAAAGCCAAGATCTATGTTTTAAGTGAAAAACGCAAGTTGCATCATTACGTATAATCTGATGCTGTGAAAAATTTTATACTTTTATATTTATAATACATTTGAATACTTCTAGAAAAATGCCCATGAAACTATTAACAGTGCTTATATCTTGGAAGTACACGGACATAAAAGTGTGTGGCTGCAGGTGGAGACCTTCACTTTTTATGTTCTCCCTGCTGTACCGTCGGTTTTCTTACGAAGATTTATGCATCCCTTCAGAATAACGAATTGTTAACAACTCGAAAGTTGTGCTGAAACATGGCCACGAAGGATGAAGGAATGCCACGGTGGAGACCAGGGCAGGCCCACGGAAGCCCGGCTTTCCCATCGCTAGCTGTGTGCAGACTGCCTGCTTCCCACCTCTTGAGTCTCATCTGGCTCTCCTGCAAATTGGGGATAACGGCGGTTTATCTCCAAGATGAAATGGGATCTCGCATGCCAACTACTAAGCACAAGGCCAGGCACATGCAAGGGCTCGGTGAGGATGATGATGATGACAATGACAAGGACAATGATGGCGGTGGTGGTGAGAAATCTCTCCCTTTCCCGCAGTTCTCTGTGATCGGTACCCTTGTCGCAGAGCTAAGACATAACTCACGGAGTCCAGGCAAGGAGTCCCTCAGGTGTGATGGCAGCAGCAGAAATAGCCTGCATCGTGTGAAGGAATCATAGAAACAAAGGCATGAAGGTGAGCAGAACGTCAGGAATACTGAGTGTGGCGGGTACGATGCGCGGTCCGCTGTGTTGTGAAGAGAGAGGGAGTGGCATTTAGCTCACGTTACACGCCTGCATGGTGGATCTGAGAGGTAAGTGTGTAAGAGTCTCTGGAGTTTCTCCTTTTGAATAGCTCCTTCCAGGAAACTTTGAGTCCAAAATACTCCACAGTCACTGTGCACCAAAATCATAGAATTTTAGGGCTGGGGATGACCACAATGGCCATCTAGTCTGATTTTCCCACTTTATGGGTGTGGATATCGAGGTCAACGTACGGGGAAATATGCTCGGCCAAGGTCATGCGGCTAGTTGCCTCCAGAGCTGAGACCAGAACGCTCACCTCTATGGCCCTTAGCATACTTGTGCTACCCTCCCCCGGGTCCCCCGGAACAGGAGGTTGGAGGTTCGGTCTGTAGGGCTGTCACAACTGGTTCAGAGCTCACAAGAAGCCATTTCCCTTTGGATTCAACACTGAATGGCAAGTGGTCAGAGGGCAGCATGGAGAACGGAGGAATTTGGTGGAGGGTGGCTCGTGGCATCCATGCTGTCCTGTTCTAACCTCTCTGTGCTGCTCTCCCGCGGCCCCACTGCTTTAAGATTCACTTTGTAAAAAAAAAAAAAAAAAAACGTGGACTGGTTGTGTCTCCTAAAAGGCCACGCACAGAGCTAATGTTAATATGGAGTTTTTAATATGGAAGTCTGAGGCGTATTTATATTCCTGGTAATAAAGAAGTATAAGAATAGGGGCACCTGGGTGGCTCAGTCGGTTAAGCGTCCGACTTCAGCTCAGGTCATGATCTCACGGTCCGTGAGTTCCAGCCCCGCGTCAGGCTCTGGGCTGATGGCTCGGAGCCTGGAGCCTGTTTCCGATTCTGTGTCTCCCTCTCTCTGACCCTCCCCCGTTCATGCTCTGTCCCTCTCTGTCTCAAAAATAAACGTTAAAAAAAAAAAAAAAAGAAGCATAAGAGTAAAGGCTTGGGGGGGGGGGTCAGGAGAGAAAAACCCGGACAAGGAACAGCCAAACCTGTTTCTGGAGCAGAGAGACCCATAGTCTCCCTTTGTAATCTTAACCACAGATCAGAATATAGTCTATGGTGTAAAAACCCTTTGCATTTTTAGTGAGGAGTTTCGATGCCACTGAGGAAGACTGCTTGGGCTGGGTGGCCACGAAGGTCCAGGTTCTTGTAGGGGAAACCACAGGGAGGATCCTGGATGCACAGAGGGAGGCTGTGGCGGCAGGAAGTACTGGGGGCCCGAGCCGTCCCGGCAGCCGGGGGGAGGACCTCAGCTCCCCTCCGGTGGCCGGTCCTTGCCTGTGCTGCTGGTGGGGCAGGACGAACTCACCGATGACGCTGAGTGACACCACCTCACTGCGCTGAGCTCCCAGGCCATTGTTGGCCTCGCAGGAGTAGTTTCCAGAATGTTCTGTAGTCAGAGACAGGTAGAAAGACGTTCCTCCCCCAGAGGGGGCCGAGCTGCTCCTCAAGGGGACGTCCTCGCGATAAAACCGGTACAGGATGGGGGGAGAGCCCCTCTGGGCCTCACAGCGAAGCTCCACCACGTCCCCCTCCACGGCCTGGGCCCTGGGCGTCCTGACGGTGAGGACGGGGCGGGACGCTGGGACTGAGGGAGGAAAAACAGTTAACCATCAGTTCATGCTGTTTGAACATCTCCCTCCACAGGAAAGACGTTTCAAACCGGAACCTGTTTTCCTCGGTCTTTAGTGACCTTGTGACATTATCAGAGCCCAGTGATGATTTCCTCAGATCTGAGGACACAATAAGGTCCATGTGGTGCTGTATCCAGTTCAGAGAACTGGGATACACAGTCTCCAGTGTGTTTGGGGGCCTGAAGGCAAAGGTTACAGGGACTGCCGAGAAGTCAGGAGACAGTTGGGGGAAAGGAGGGACAGGAGACCCGTGACTCACACAGCCAGGGACGTCACGGAGCCTGGGCCGCGTCGGAAACGAGGTCCACAGAGAATGGGTACTGATCACCTTATTAGCTCATTTCATAGTCCAAAATTAATGGAGCACTGAGTAAGTCCCAGGAAGTGCGCCATGTGCTAGGGATTCAAGAACGAGAAAGACCCCGTCCCAGCCCTCCCGAAGCCTCAATCCAGGGGACGGGATAGGCAGCGATCACGTGAACGGCAGGTGCAGAACGAACACAGCGATGACTGATGCAAAGTGGAGACTAATGTGCTGTGAAATGTGTCATCCCAGGGACCTGGTCTCGCAGGGGCTGGTCAGGGAACGCTTCCTCACAGGGACATCTGAAATCAACCAGGTGAAGAGGAAAATGCAGAGCGTGCCCGGCAGGCAGACAGCATGTGCAAAGGCCCTGAGTTGGAAGAAGGCTAGAGCCCTGGAATTACTGTAACAAGGTGGCAGCAGCAGCGAGAGGCGGTCTGAGGGGTGGCATGAGTAGGAGAGGGAGGCTGGGCTCGAGGAGCCTCGGGGAGGACACTGACCCCCC
>NC_064813.1:64801374-64921586 GCF_023721935.1 Panthera uncia | reverse complement strand
ACACAGTCTCCAGTGTGTTTGGGGGCCTGAAGGCAAAGGTTACAGGGGCTGCCGAGAAGTCAGGAGACAGTTGGGGGAAAGGAGGGACAGGAGACGCGTGACTCACACAGCCAGGGACGTCACGGAGCCTGGGCCGCGTCGGAAACGAGGCCCAAGATGGAAGACTCAACTCACCTTTGACGTCGAGTGACACTGTCTCACTGCGCCAGGCCCCCAGGCCATTGTCGGTCTCACAGGCATATTTTCCAGAATGTTCTGCGGACAGGGGGAGTTTGAAAGACGCTCCTCCTCTGTTGTAGACCCAGCTGCTCCCCAGGGCGTTGTCCTCATGATAAAACCGGTACAGGATGGGGGGAGAGCCCCTCTGGGCCTCACAGCGAAGCTCCACCACGTCCCCCTCCACGGCCTGGGATCTGGGCCTCCTGATGGTGAGGATGGGGCGGGACACTGGGACTGAGGGAAGAAAAGTAAGTTAGCTGACATCTGTATCTTGTCACATTTCTTGTATTTTCATTTTTCAGACATGACCTCTGTGCTGTATTGATGAGGTTTTCTAGATCTTTCCCTGTACCAGAACACTCATGCATATCAACACATCAATAGACACATAAAAGCATACAGGCACGCACATGCACAGGACCACAATATACGCACTGGTCTATGGCCTGCTCTTTCCTTCAGGAACGCGGCACGAGCATCTTTCCACGTCATTGCTTAAAGATCTACCTCATTTGCTTTTAGAGATCCAACTTACTGTGGTACGATTCACACGCCACAAAATGCAACTCTGACATCTACAATTTGCTAACTTGGGATAAACATTGCCCGATTACGTTAATAACCGCAAAGCATTCCAGTGCATGGATTCACCACGGTACACTGAAGCAGTTCCCCACGAGCAGGTGTTTATGTCCCAGCTCTCCTACGATGTCACGTCCCACAGTCCTGCATACACGTCATGGTACATTTGCACGTGAGCTTCTGAGCATGAGTTCTTAGAAGCGGACTTTCTTGGGTGAGGAATATGAACATTTCAAGTAACCATATATTATGCTAGATTGTTCTTCAAAAACTTTGGACCCTTTTCCCTTTGCATTAACGGAGGTAAGAGCTCCTGCTCCCACACTGTCATGAGTGATAGTCACAGAAATGCAGAGGCTCATTTTTATTATTTGTCTCTTCCTAATCCTAAATTCTACAGTTATTCTTTTAATGATTATGTATTTTTGAGAGAGAGAGAGAGAGAGAGAGAGAGAGAGCGCGCAGGGGAGGGGCAGAGAGAGAGGGAGACATAGAATCGGAAGCCGGCTCCAGGCTCTGAGCTGTTGGCACAGAGCCCGATGGGGGGCTTGAACTCACAAGCCGTGAGATCATGACCTGAGCCGAAGTCAGATGCTCAACTGACTGAGCCACCTAGGCGCCTCTACAGTTATTCTATCTGAACAACTCCCCCGTGTATCCTATGTGACTCTTCTACTTGTTGATTTTTCATGGGCTGCTGGTGAACTATAATCCATGAATGAGAAGTTACTGCCTGCAAAGTATTCAGATATTGCTTACAAAATGGAAAATTTGACAGCTGTGATTAATTTTTCAAAATGTATCAAGTCAATTCTTTTTTCTGCTCCCCTATGAAATAACAGTAGTCACCATGAGAAAATTCTTGTTCTTTTATTTCTTTTTCCCCATCTGGCCAACTAGCTTTTCTTTGTTACATATATTTTTTTACACCTTTGGCACTCTCTGTGACCATAACTCTCACAGTTGATTAGGCTTGTTTTCATATCTGATTCAGTGGTTTTCAACCCTATGTGTACAATATTCTTAACTAAGGTTGTGTTAAAAAAAAAAAAAGAGAGATTCTGAGACCACATCTGAGAGATTCTGAATGTAATGGGTCCAGAGAGATGATTAGTAATGAGCCTGTTTTCAGAGCTCCCAGACTCTAGCCTGCAGCCAAGGCGGGGCTCCTTTTGAGCCCTTTGTATCGATTCATATTTTGGCTGGCTGGATTTTGTCATCATATAACTTGTTCGAGAAGGTTTAATGGATACTAAGTTCCCTGGGTCCCTGCATGTTTGACCATGTCTTTTGGATTTGGTATAAAATTCTCCATTCTTTTTCCTCCTTTGAAAGTGCAAATCTGCGGAGAAAGAGGATCTCTTTTGCATCGTTGGTGGGAATGCAAGCTGGTGCAGCCACTCTGGAAAACAGTATGGAGGGTCCTCAAAAAACTAAAAATCGAACTACCCTACGACCCAGCAATTGCACTACTAGGCATTTATCCAAGCGATACAGGTGTGCTGTTTCGAAGGGACACACACACCCCTGCTGTTTATAGCAGCACTATCGACAACAGCCAAAGGATGGAGAGAACCCAAATGTCCATTGACGGATGAATGGATAAAGGAGATGTGGAGTATTACTCGGCAATCAAAAAGAATGAAATCTTGCCATTTGCAACGACGTGAATGGAACTGGGGGTATTATGCTAAGTGAAATTAGTCAGTCAGAGAAAGACAAAAATCTTATGACTTCATTCATATGAGGACTTTAAGAGACAAAACAGAGGAACATAAGGGAAGGGAAACAAAAATAATATAAAAACAGGGAGGGGGACAAAACAGAATATGGAGAACAAACAGAGGGTTCCTGGAGGGGCTGTGGGAAGGGGGATGGGATAAATGGGTAAGGGGCACTAAGGAATCTACTGAAATCATTGTTGCACTACATGCTAACTAATTTGGATGTAAATTAAAAAAAGAAAGAAAGAAAGAAAGAAAGAAAGAAAGAAAAGAAAAGAAAGAGCCAGCAAATCTGGACATGACTTCTCTCTACCAGCATTGGTTTCTGTGCAAAGTCTAAGACCAATCTAATAATCTTTCTTTCTGAGATGACCAATTTCATTCATTTTTGCCGTGATAACATGTGCACGCACACCCACACACAACGCATGTGCATACACACACATGCACGTGCACACAACAAACATGTGCACACACATGAACACACGTGTGCATATATAACCTTGAAATTCAGTAACCTTATTAGAGTATTTTTTTTTTAATTTTTTTTAACGTTTATTTTTGAGACAGAGAGAGACGGAGCATGAACGGGGGAGGGGCAGAGAGAGAGGGAGACACAGAATCGGAAGCAGGCTCCGGGCTCTGAGCCATCAGCCCAGAGCCCAACGCGGGGCTCGAACTCACGGGACCGCGAGATCATGACCTGAGCTGACGCTTAACCGACTGAGCCACCCAGGCGCCCCGAGTATGTTTTTTTTTAATTTTAAATGTTTATTTATTTTTAAGACACACACACACACACACACACACACACACACACACACACACATAGTGGGGAGGGGCAGAGAGAGGGAGACACAGAATCCGAAACAGGCTCCAGGCTCCGAGCTGTCAGCACAGAGCCCAACGCAGGGCTTGAACTCATGAACCGTGAGATCATGACCTGAGCCGAAGTCAGACGCTCAACCGACTGAGCCACCCAGGCCTTTCGATCTACGTATTCAATTTTCTTCACTTTGGGAAAATTTTTTATTACATCTTGGACTTTTGTTTTTTCTCTTCAGTTTGGTTTCCTCTCTTAGGGACATTCCACACGGGGGTCTTCATTGGTCTCCATATTTCAAACATTTTGTTGCTTTCGTTTCTCTTTTTCTACTTTGCATTCTGTCATGTTTTCTCAAACCAACTCTCCCTTTGATTAACGGTTTTCAGAAGGATACATCCTGTTCTTAAGGCTTCAAACTTGGATTTCATTTCTAAGAGAGCTTTGTGGGGGTTTTTTGGCTTTTCTTCTGAGCTCTGCTAATTTATAAAATGTCTTCTGTTTTCTTATCATGTCTTCTTTAACCTGTTTGCTCCTTTTGGCAGTTTTTTTTTTTTTTCTGGAGTCCATATTTTCTTTAATTGTATTGAGAATAGTTAGAAGAATTTGTGGGGTTTTTTTTGTTTCCTATGCCAATTCTTTTTAAAAGTATTATGAATTACGTGTCCCTTCTTCCCCTTTTACAGTTTCAAATGCATCAATGCAAAACTCCCATATTCTTCTTTTTGCTTATAACTAATCCTTCAATAGATAGAGGTATATTCAGAGTCTTGTATCTGCTTGAGAATGCTGTGTGTGTGTGTGTGTGTGTGTGTGTGTGTGTGCGTGCGCGTTGTCTGTGTGTGTTTCGTTGACCCAGGGCTGGTGATCAATGCCAAATGGGTATATCTTATCAGAACACCTTCCCGCAAACTGTCTTTGTCATTTCTTTGGGGCACAGTCCCTTAAAAAAGTACATAGTTTTGTCAGAGTATCTGCCTGGCTCACAGTGAAGCTTCCCAGCTCACAGACAGTTGTCTGCGAATCTAGGGCTCATGAACTTCTGCCCACGTGCAGGAGTGGATGCAAAGATCAGTGTTCTCTTCCTCATCTTGCCTCAAAGGCTTTTTGTTCATCGTTTTATGAATGCCGACTGAGGACCCGCACTGTGCCAGGTGCCAAGTAGGCACAGGTATGTGGCAGAGACCCAGAGTGACAAGGCTCTGTTCTTATGAAGCTTACAATGTGGTTTTGAGGGAGGCAGGCAAGAAACAGGAGATAAAGAAGTTTGAGGCATTGCTAAATTTGAGAAGAAAATAAAACGTGGTAACGGGATGGACGGCGCCTTAGGGCTGGGGCCTTTCCTAGGTAGGTTACATTCCGGCTTCGGAGCCTGGGTCTCACGACACTTAAATTTCTTAACTAATCTCTTGACCCCACAATTTACGTTGGGGGAATGTCTGCCTTTGGTCATTCGTGATTTCTGTGAGCTGAGACAGAGGTTGTCCAGGAGCAAGAGAGCCTTCAGATCTGTCTGTTCAAAGATAAGACAACTCCACCTGGACTCACGTGTTCCTAAGACCAGCACGTTGCCAGTTTACACACTCACCAGCTGCTGCCTCCAGCCGCAATCATGCTCTGACTCCTGCCCACTCCCATGGCCCTGGCGGTGCCTCCCCTTGCGCCGCCGGGAGTGACGGTGAAGCCGTCGGGTGGCGCTCTCCCCCGGGGGGCCGGGCAAATGGGCCCAGCTCGGCAGCACGCCCCACTCTGCCCCCGCTGTCTTCTCTGGGGCTCGGAGGGATGCTAATCACCGTCTTGCCTAACTTCCAGCATATGGTGGAAACAGTAAGACAAAGGCAGTTTACACGTTTTGCCCGAATTACGAACCACATTTTCATAGCCAGAGCCAGAATTCAGATTTTCTGACTCATACTTAGATCGGACGACCCAAGTGTTTTCAAGTATGCTGGCTCTTTCTAGGAAACCCCAGAGTCCCTGCCGTGCACACGGGTCCCTAAAACAAGTATTTTCTGAACTGTAGTTCGTGCTGTGTCGTCTCCACGCTTTTGTTGGGCTGGAGGTGGGCAGCGCAAGGCTTGCGGCCCCCGGGGCCTGGCTGCCCGCCCGGTCCTACCGCTGCCTTGGCTCGAGCCACCCGGCCCTGGAGGCCGGGCAGAGGCTGAGATACACGGCAAGGAGTCGCAGCCAGAAGCCGAGAAGTTGATGCCGGCATGGCAGAGGTCACGAGGTGGAGAGAAGGGAGGGCGCTTAGGGGCAGCAGGGGTGACGGTAGGGACACAGGAAAATAGCTGGTGGCCTGCGAGCAGAGTGAGCTTTGAGCTCGTCACAGGCCAGTATCACCTGCTCTGGAGAAATAAGTGATTTTCTGAGAGATCTCCCAGCTCTTCCTTGTGCCTGCAAGTGTTGTCTTGTTTTTCTCGCTCCCTGGACGTACACGAAACAACCCTCCCCTCTGGGGACACCCGGTCTCAGTTTCCTCATGACGTAGAATGGTCTGGTGAACCCTGCTCATGGTTTTTCCATCATCCTTCTATTTCTCATAAAAACAGATAAACCAACAGGGGCGCCTGGGTGGCTCAGAGGGTTGAGCGTCTGACTTTGGCTCAGGTCATGATCTCACAGTTACGTGGGTTCGGGCCCTGCCTCGGGGTCTGTGCTGACAGCTTGGGGCCTGGAGCCTGCATCCGATTCCGTGTCTCCTTGTCCCTGCCCCTCCCCCACTCACCCTCTGTCCCTCTCTCTCTCTCTCTCAAAAATAAATAACATTAAAAAAATTAAAAACAAAAAAACGGCCAAACCCACAAACAACTGGGCTTTCACTCCCGAAGAAGCAAAGATCCAAGTATAAACAGAAGCAACTTCACTCCAAACGTGATGCCACCTATTTGGGTGGTTACATGGGTCACCATGAGCTGTATGCCTCTGATTTGTGCGCTTTTCTGAACGTATGGCATATTTCAACAACAACTTAAAAAATGGGATACGATAAAATGAAACTTATTTTCACGGATTCAGGCAAAAGATCACGGAAACTCCAGAAAACCCTTCCTCCTTCCCTCGTCGACCCTGCCGTGAGTGCTTCAACGGCTTGGGAACTCTGGACCAGTTGAGGGCTTGCCGGCTACTTGGCTGTGTGACCCTGCTCGCAGCCAAGTGCACGCTTGAGTGTTAGTGCTTCTGGGCACTGGGTTAAGAAAGAGTCTCCTGGGGACGGGATCTACAGAACATGTGAAAACCTCGGAGGGAGTGCATTCCTCTGGTAAAAGCTGGGGAGTCCCTTGAGCTATCCAGGGGTCAGGCTGAGCCAGGGCTGGGAGGGCCAAGGCCCACAGCTGGCTGCCAGGGGCGCCAGGTTGGGGAGGTGGAGACTGCGAGGAGATCCGTGCAGACTTCTGAAAGGAAAGAACCCTGTGAGAGGCAAGGACTGAGTCAGTGCCCCCGGGGCTCAGCCACAAAACGCCACACGCAAAAGCAGAAGACACAAAGGAGAAGGGAGTCTGGGTGTGACGGCTGCCTCGCCACTTGTCGCATCGGGCCTCAGTTTCCTCTTCTGTAACACAGTGGCAAAACAGAGACGAGTGGCTGACAAGAATGCAGGGCTTACCTTTGACAGAGAGGCTCTTGGCCTCACTGCGCTGGGGCCTGAAGCCATTGTCAGCGGTACAGAAGTAGTTCCCAGAGTCCTGCACCATCACAGTGACACGGAGGGACACTCCTCCTGCAGACAGGACCGACCTGCTCCCCAGGCTGATATTCTCGCGATAAAACTTGTACAGGATGCGAGGCGAACCTCTCTCGGCTTTACAGGAAAGTGTCACTGTATGTCCTTCAGGAACCAAGGCCCCACGGGGGCTGAGGGTGAGGACGGGACGAGACACAGGGACTGAGGGAAAGAATCTTCAGTCAGCGGGTGCTGGGCCTCCTCCCTGTGCATTTCCGGTGCTGGCCGGGCTTCAGCCCCTGCCTTCCACGGGCCCCCTTCTCCCCACCCGCCCCCCTTGAGGTGACCCCACTCCTGTTTTCCGGTGTAAATGACGCTCTTGTGGAGGAAGTCCCTTCTTTTACCCCTCCCTGTTCCTTCCTGTGGCCCTGGAAGAGCTGCCTCCACCTGCCCACCCCAGACGAAGCCTCCTCCTTCTCCACCTGCCTCTGTCCCACATACAGGTTCTCTGGCTCCACCGGCTTCTTCCAAACCCCATGTAGACGTATTTAATCCTCTCCACATTAGAAAATCAGCAAAGCACGGGGCGCTCTGGTGACTCGGTTGGTTAAGCGCCCAACTCTTTGTTTCGGCTCAGGTCACGATCTCATGGTTCATGGGTTCGAGGCCCATGCTGGGCTCCGTGCTGATGAAGCCTGCTTGGGATCCTCTCTCTCTGCCTCTCCCCGGCTTGCTCTCATTTAAAAATCAACCACAGAAAACCTTCCGCATCTCTGTGTCCTCTTCCCCGTCACCCCTTTCTCCTGTGGACGGATTTCTGAGCGAAGGGGCCTACATTTCCTGTCTCCATTTCTTTGCCTCACACTCCTGTTTTTGTCTGTGAAAACCTGCTTTTTTTTGCCTTATCGCCACCAATCTATAACGTTGATCTTCCGCCTTTGCGATTATAATGAGGATATAGCGCTGTCACATCTGCATCTGCTGTACGGGTGTCTGTCGTGTATAATTTGTAAACACATGCATGCAGGCACTAATTATCAAACAAGCCAATGGGGCAGGTGCTATTACTGCCCCTATCTTACAGAAGAGGAAACTGAAGCCCAAAGCAGTCAACCGCGCAGCTGGTAAGCGAGGCAGCGGTCACACCCAGACTCCCTTTTCTCCTCTGCGTCTCCTGCTTTTGCATGCAGCGCTTTGTGGCTGAACCCAAGGGAGGTGACTCAGTTCTTGTCTCTCATCAGCTGGCAGCTCTGCTTTGTCTGAAGTGGCCACATCTTCTGCTTCAAATACGTTCTTCCCTTGGTTTCTGCGGTTTCTGGGTCACGGCGCCTCCTCCCACGAGCCACGGTACTCAGGGCCCTTCCCCTTCGGCGGGGCTGGCCTGAGGTCCTGTCTGGCCTCTCTTCTGGAGCCCCTGCTCTGCTCCTGGTGGCTCCCAGGGCGGGCTCTTCTCTTTTCTGCCATCCATTCGTCACCCCGGTGGCCCGAGTGATCTCTCCGGTGTGAGTCCCGATCGCGGAGTCCGGTGCTCCCTTTGGAATAAGGCCCAAGCCCTGAGCATGGGTCTGAGGCCTCCTGCCGCCCGTCCTCCGCCCCTCGGCCCTTCCACGCTCGCTGCACTCTGCACCGCCAGCCTCCCGCCGGGTCCTGGACGGGTCCCTCGTTTCCGCTGCGGGTCCTTCGGGGCCTGCCTCCGCCCGGGTCCCAGGCTCTCTCCCAGCCCTCAGCTCCCCCGTGAGCTCTCCTCGAGTCCTGTCCCGGGCAGTGCAGATCGGGGCGCCCCCCTGCCCCCACGGCCCGCAGGTACTCGTGGGCCTCGGCCCGGGGCTGGCCGGGGTGCCGGTCCACACCCGCCGGTCGCCCCCAGAACCGTGCGCAAGGCCGGGCCCGGCTCGCCTCAGGCCTCTGCAGACGGCTCGCACCCCGCGGCGCAGCGCTAGCCGAGCGCATGCGCCGTCACGTAGGCACGTCCACCGCGGCGGGCGCTTGCGGTGACGTCACTGCCCGATGTCCTCGGGCCTCTGGGTGTTCGCAGCGCGGAGCCCCTGCCCTCCTGGTCCGATGCCTCCGTCGGGGCTCCCTGGCCGAGTTCCGTACGACCTTCTGCGCAGGAGCTGCGGGAGCGGCTGCACTCTGGCTCGTCGCCAGCCTGGTTGTGTGTTTTCTCCAGAAGCGGAAACTGAGGCTGCGCGGGTCCTGCGCCGGGACCGGACTGCGCATGAGTACATCCCCGCCCCCAAAGGTGTGCCCGGAACTCGTTCTGCGTCGACGGTACAACGCAGAGACTCGAGGCTCCGCAGAAACCGGGTAGGTTCGTAACTTTTTCGACACTCGCCTTTGTCACCTTGGGGGCCTTAAGGCCATCGGGCGGGGGGGGGGTCATCCGTGCCCCCCAGACTCGCTCTCCCCTGCACTCCTGCTCCCCGGGGCCCGCGGAGGAAACGCTGATCGCGCCGCGCGGGCTGAGTACCTTTGGTGGCTCTGTACCCCGCTGGGATCCATACGTGACGTTCGAGAGCCAAGTGATCAAGGTGTGTGGTGATCAATAATTGACGTCACCTCTGGGCCCCGGGGACTGATTCTGCAGTTACTGAGAGCACGAGCGAGGATGGGGCCTCGCAGGACGAGGGGTGGGCACGAGAAAGCACCGGGCTCCTCGGGTGGGGCCGGGAGGGGGGCTGCGGTGCGGACGTCCCGGGCTCTGATGGAGCCTGCACTGTGCCAGCGACCAGGCGCAGAGAGGCAGGCAGCTGTCCCCGGGAACATCGGTGGGCCTTGGAGGCGGGAGCGCACCCCCGGAGGGCTGGGGGAAGGAGGCCGAGGATGGAGGGCCGCAAGCCCAGGACTTACCAGTCACGGTGAGGTACACGGGCAGGCTGCGTTGGGCACCCAGGCCGTTGTCCGCGGTGCAGTAGTAGTTTCCAGAATGCTCTGCCCTCAGAGACACGACGGACTTCATGCTCCGAGTGGGCTCCATCTTCTGGATGACGACTTCTTCGCGAAGGAACTGGTACAAGATTGGGAAGGAGCCACTCTCGGCTTTACAGGTAAGCGTCACTGTATGTCCTTCAGGAACCGAGGCCCCACGGGGGCTGAGGGTGAGGACAGGACGAGACACGGGGACTGAGGGAAAGAATCTTCAGTCAGCGGGTGCTGGGCCTGCTCTCTGCACGTTTCCGGTGCTGGCCGGGCTTCAGCCCCTGCCTTCCACGCGCCCCCTTCTCCCCATCCGCCCCCCTTGAGGTGACCCCACTCCCGTTTTCCAGGGTAGATGATGCTCTGGTGGAAGAAGTCCCTTCTTTTACCCCTCCCTGTTCCTTCCTTCTGCCTGTGACCGTGGAAGGGCTGCCCCCACCTGCCCAAGCCCTGGGGTCTTCCGCTCAGTCCCTGTTCTCCGCTTCTCCACTCGCTGGGGCTGGGCTCAGTGTACCACCCTTCATCCTTTCCCTTCCAGATTCACACACTGTTCCAGGACCCCCTCCTCTGTCCCCGTACTCTCCCCGCATCCATCCTGACCCCCTCTGTTTCCCTTGGAGAGAACAGGGTCAGGAAGAGGATGGGAGGCCTGTGTGTTTCCAGACGCCAGGACTGGGGTCTGCCTGCTGAGTACTGGCCCAGTGCTGAATGAAGAGTCTCCTTAGGCCGGGCTGGGTTAGGCAGCCATGACTTCCCTGAGGGCCTTGAGTGCCCTGGTCAAGGAGTGGTGGTTTCGGGGGTCCTCCTCACCCCCGACTACATCTCTGGAGTGGCTGCGATGTTATTACCCATCTCTGTATCCTACGAGGATGCGTGTGTTGGTTATTGTCAAAAATTAACTGCTAATTGGGAAAAGATACTTCTGCATCCCTGGGAGAAAGAGAGATGGAGACAAACAGGGAGGGAGGGAGAGAGAACGAGGGAGGGAGGGAAGAGACGCTGCGGACACATTGAAGGGCGTGATGGTCCTGGGCTGGACAGAGCACGAGGCCCACGATAGACAGAGAGAGACTCTTGTTCAGAGATGTGGGAGACAGCAGAGACATCAGGACGTCACTGGCTGCACCGTATTCCTCCAAAATGCCTGTGTGGAAGCCCTAACCCCAGAGGTGGCTGTATTTGGAGACGGGGTCTTTGAGGAAGTAATTCAAGTTAAAGGAGGCTATAGGTGGGGCCCTAATCAGGTCAGATCGGGGCTCTGTTAGGACTCGGTGAGAAGCCCAGTTAGGACTCGGCGAGAAGCTGGCCAGCTGCAGGATGGAAAGAGCTCTCTTGAGACACCAACATACTGCTCCTTGATCTTGGACTCGTAGTCCCCAGGGCTGTGAGAGAATGCACTTTTGCGTGCAGGCCATGCAGCCTGAGCAGACCCACGCAGGTGACTTGGGGAGGAGGCAGGAAGCGGGTAAGGCAAGAGATTGGTTGGGAGGCAGTACAAGGCCCGAAGAAGCTGGAGGGGCTGGGCTCCAGTCGACCAGCAGGACAATCAAGCACTGATGTGCCGCTCCGCCTGGCTCCTGCCCCATCCCCAGGTCCTGGCGGATCAGAACCCGCTGACACTCACTCTGCACGCGTAGCTGAGATTTCTGGCTCTGTTTGCAGACGCCGGAAGACCCTCTCTGGGCCTCGCACCAGTAATACGGCGGGTTTCTGCTCCTCGTGGTGAGGGTCGAGATTTTCAGAAAGCTTTCCAAGCCCAACTGCAGCATGTGGTCGTCTTTGAAGAAGCGGAACCAGAGTTTGACGTCTGACCTCAGCGGAGGGAGCTGGGTCTTGCAGGTCAGGGTCACTGACTTCCCAGAGACGCTCGGTGAGAGGCTGGCTGTCAGCACGGGACGTGGAAACAGCTCTAGAGAAGGATCACAGCGGTCCCCAGAGCAGTGAGGCCCGGAACTGCTCTGGAGAGAAACACAGCCCGTCTGCAGCAGCCGCGGAAGGTGCACGGCAGGCAGGGGGGAGGCCGCTTTCCATCCGCAACCCCCTTCAGCTCAAAGCACTCCTGCGCTTCCTCCGAATCTTGCAGGAGTGAGCCCTGAGGTGCGGGGGTATCCCAGCCCACCCTTCTCACCCTCTGCTGCCTCAGGGAGCGTCCTTTCAGCAAGCCCGTCTCGCAGATAACGAAGGCTTTACCTCGGACTTTGATGTTGATCGTGTTGGAAAAGTAGGAACAGCAGCCATTCTTAAATCCGGAACAGTGATAGTCTCCGTTATCTCTGAGACTTGCTTGCTCGATGCGGAAGTCGGAACTTTCATCAGAGACGCTCAGGACCTCGCCCTGCCTGTGCAGTGTCATGGTATCCAGAGTGATTTCTGCATTTGCTCGGCATCTCAGAACCACAGAGTCGCCTTCAAACACGAAGGGGGGAGCCTGCAGGATCAGGTTCTCTGCAAGACAACGCGAGCCTGGTCACTCGGTGCCTTCTCTTGATTAGTGTCCCCAACGGATTTTCTAGGATTGGGATGGGGGAAAAGAACGCATAAAATAACTACAATCCGCTTTTATTCTGATTTTAGAGTGAACACGTGTCCTGAGAAGACTCGGAAAGCAGAAATGCAAGTACAGATCCCTTCCCGCCTCGCGGCCCAGATGTGGACGTGCACGTGTCGGGTGCCCTTTTCCGTGGGCACGTATGTGAGAGTCTGCCGTGCTCTCTTTGTGAAACTGCAGCAATGTTTGTGTCTTTGACAACCTGCTCTGCTATGAACCCTTCTCTAGGCCGTCAGTCTCGCTACCGAACCTGGCTGCTAACGGCTGCAAAGTTTCCCTTCAGTGCGATGCCATGTAATTTACTTAATGAGCTTGCTTTTCTTGACCGTTCAGCGTCCTTCAGTTTGGGGGGAGTATGTCTATGATTCCAGTAGGTAAATCCTTTTTTTTTTTTTTTTTTAATATTTATTTTTGAAGCAGAGAGAGACAGAGTGTGAGCGGGGGAGGACCCGAGAGAGAGGGAGACGCAGAATCCGAAGCAGGCTCCAGGCTCCCAGCTGTCAGCACAGAGCCCGACGCAGGGCTCGAACCCACGAACCGTAAGATCATGACCTGAACTGAAGTCGGCGGCTTAACTGCCTGAGCCACCCAGGTGCCCCTCCAGTAGGTAAATTCTTAAGAGGGGAATTGCCAGCTCAGAGAGGATAAGCATCTTATTTTCTCCTTGTTACCATACTGCTTCCTTGTTCATGAAATCAGAGAACATCATAACCTGCTTCGAATTCAAACAGGTGGCTTTATTTATTCTTTCTGGGGTGCCTGGGTGGCTCAGTCAGTTAAGCATCAGACTCCCGATCTCACTCAGGTCGTGATCTCACGGTTGGTGAGATCGAGCCCTGTGTTGGGCTCTGTGCTGGCGGGGCAGAGCCTGCTTGGGATTCTCTCTCTTTTTCTTTTTAATTCAGAAGGAAATTACACCAAAATAAATCAGAATCTCTTTACATAAAAAAACAAAAACCAAAAACAGGTGGCTTTAGGACACAGGGAAAAAGAGAAATGTTTCTTCTTTTTTTCTTGTTGTCTGTATACATTATACCCTTGCACAACATGGGGGTAGGGCACCGACCCCCCCATGCAGTGGAAAATCTGAGTATTATGCATTTTGTGACATTAACATGTATTTTGCGTGTTCTCTGTATCATAGACCGTATTGTTGTAAGGAAGTAAACTGGAGGGAAATGTTATTAAGAAAGTCTTCAGGAAGAGAAAATACATTTACAGTCCTGTCCTGTAGAAAGTCTGCTGGGAAGGGGACCCATGCATTTCAACCCCGTGGCATTCATGGGTCAGCTGTACCTCTGTCTGTCTGCCTATCCATCTGAAAAATCCTCATGCTGCTTATTATTCAAAATAAATTTTATAAGTTTGAAACTACACGTGTGGGGTGCCTGGGTGGCTCAGTCAGCTGAGCGTCCAACTTCAGCCCAGGTTGTGATCTCACAGTTTGTGAGTTCAGGCCCTGTGTCGGTCTCTGTGCTGACAGCTCAGAGCCCGGATCCTGCTTCGGATTCTGTGTCTCCCTCTCTCTCTGCCCCTCCCCTGCTCTCACTCTGTCTCGCTTTCAAAAATAAAAAATAAAACATTAAAAAAATTAAAAAAACCAAAACTATACGTAGATTCAGAAACCATTCAAATAATTTGCTTCTCCAATTTTCTTTGACCTGAGCAACAAATCTCAGGGTCTCATCTGTATAGATTATTATCCCGTAAATATAGGCAGCTTCTGGGTAACTGTGTGGTTTCTAAAGAAACTGTGGTTTCTTTGTGTTCTTTCCTTTTTTTCTCACCTGAAGAAAAGGTCAAGCTCACATGGTCACTTGGGAGCGAGTCCTGGGTCTGGCATCTGTACTGTCCGGAGTCATGGACCTCCAGGGTGTTTCTTGGGGTTTCGCGTAGCATTCTACCCTCGAGGTACCAAAGGAACCGTTTTATTTTCTCTGGAGCGTGGAAGTGAAATACATTGCAAGTCAGGGTCACTGTCTCTCCTCTGAAGGCGACGGTCCATGGAGGATGGAGGGAAATCACGGGTTTGGATGCAGCTTCTGAGGAAGAGAGAGACAGAGCCTGAGATGGGGACGCCTGTGGTCCCCGCCACGGCCGTCTGCGTGGGACGGACCCGAGGACCAGGCTTGGGGGAGATCCCCAGGAAAGCCCCCCGGGAGGGTCAGTGGTTGCTCACGGCTGTTTGTGGACTGGAGCCCCCAGGGGATGGCAACGAGGGAAATGATTTCACGCCGACAGTATAAGCAGCGGGGTTCATCGCCGAATGTCAGTGGGATCAATGGCCAGTTGGCTTTTACGGGCGCTAGAGAAGGCCGCCCCTGCCCTCCTGCTTCATCACGTCCACCGACTCATGGGGACCTCCCAGGGAGCTGTGCACGTCACAGGTGTGCACTTTCTCTCACGGGATAAATCCTATTTTCCGAAGGCTTTGGCACTGAGTAAAGCTTGAGAGATTAACTTGTCTAGCACCTTCGTGTCACAGATGATGTTTCAGATGCCCCGAGACTCTTGTCACAGCTGATTGTGGCAGAGCAAGGAACAGACAGGTCGTTTGCTGGAATCCAGAAGTGAGCCAGACAAGGATGAAATCCCGGGGCAGCTGATTTCGGGCAAGGAGAGAGGTTGTATTGCCGTTCGCGAATCCTCAAATATCCAGGACATTCTCTGACCCAGGGGAATGGTGGTGGGAGTCAGAACTAAGAAAATGTGTGACACAGATAATATGTCTTCTCCCCCAATTCCTATTTTGGGTGCATTTCTTCTTTTTGAGGGCCTGGTTGCTGGATGTTTTTCTGGAGGAGGAACATTTCCTGCAGGATTCTACTTCTAAACGTGTAGAGAACGTAGTATTCCTGCTCGTGTCTTCACAGTGCGATGCTTACAGAGACGTTTTTCGAGCTTGCTGATGGGAGAAAACCTTATCCCAAGCCCTGCACGTTTGCCGTGGAGTTGAGGACGTCCTGCATGGTCAAGTGGGTTCCATCTGTGGTAGGGTTAAGTTCAGGGTCTACCAGAGGCCAAGAGCCGCTTGTGCATTTCTTAGTTCTTCCAGGGAGAGGCCGGGGGGGGGGGGCGGCGTGTGGCTGTCCTGGCCCTTGGGTGATGCCAGTAGAGCACGTGACACTTTCACATCCCTTCTGGTCTCGGCAAGAACAGGAGCTATTGGACACCCTCAGACAGACATTGCAAGCACCTCGTGTTTTTTAGGGAGACATTCTTATCCAGGGACACCCAAAGAGCAAAAGAGACGAGAACTCACCAGATTTTCCACGGACAGGAGCTGCAAAATAAATAAATTAGCCAGAGATGAACACAGAGCAAGGATTCTTCGGTTTTTGAAAAGTCACGGCTGTTGTTTTCTGTTCATTTTATTATTTCTTTCAATAGAAATCCATTAAAAAAACTTAACAGACACTTGTCAAATGTCTCCTTCTCCTTGGACTTCTAAGATGAATAAAAAAAAAACGGTACCTGCTGGCAAGGAGTTGATGGCTGGGGGAGCAGAAGCGCGAAGCAAAATAACGTAGTGCGGAATGGAAGTTCAGTAGTAGAAACACACACGGGCGTCTTGAGGGCGGAAGGGCCAGCGGGGCCAGTGGGTGTGTGTGTGTGTGTGTGTGTGTGTGTGTGGTGAGGGGGATGGGCTGTGACACGTACCTGAAAGAGTGATCCTTGAGAAAACTGAATGAAAACAGGAGTCAGCCAGGCAAGGGTGTCTGTACCTGGCAAGACATGGCGGAGAAGGTAAGAAAGGCAGCAAGGGCACAGAAGTGGAGAAGTAGCACTGGTGTTGAGGGGGGCTGAGACGGAGTTCTGGAAGGAGGGGAGTGAGGAGGAGTCGGGTCGGAGAGGCATGCAGGGCTCACGTCATGGCTGGTAAGTAGCTGTGGTTTTCTTCTAAAAGCTGCAGTGTTCCCATCATCAACAGGGAGCCATGGAAAGGCTTTAAGTAGGAGAAGGGTAGGGTTAGCATTTGTAACTTCGATGGAGCATTATGACGGTGGGTAGACGTCCGAGAGACCGGACGTGAAGCAGAGAGGCTGATGAGAAGGCAGGGGCGAGAGATGATGTTTACTTTTCTTCAGAGTGTTTATCCCAGATTATTTGCTTGTTTACTTTCCCACCTCTAGAATAGACGTTCTGTAAGAGCAGGGGCTTCTTAGGTTTGTTATATGCCCCCCTGGATCTACAACAGTGCCTGGCATTTAAGAGACATTGCGTAAATATTGAATGTGTATTTATTAAGTAATGAATTAAGTGAATAGAGGTAGGAGGTACAGGTTTGAGAAATGGGTAACAGGAAGACAGAGGAGGCAAAGTTGTAAACTGCCTAGACACTCCAGATGAGGGACCGTTCGTTTATTCAACAAATTAAAAAAAATTTTTTTTAATGTGTATTTCATTTCTGAGACAGAGACAGAGCTTGAGTGGGGGAGGGGCAGAGAGAGAGGGAGACACAGAATCGGAAGCAGGCTCGAGGCTCCGAGCCGTCAGCACAGAGCCCGACGCGGGGCTCAAACTCACAAACCTGAGCCGAAGTCGGTCGCTCAACCGACTGAGCCACCCAGGCACCCCTATTCAGCAAATTTTAAGATGCCGACTATGTGCCAGGGCCTGGATAGGACAAAGGAGATCCAGCAGTGAGCAAGCGGTACTGTCTGTCTCACATGAGGCTGGCGGGGAGAAGTAATCCAGACCTATGAGCTTTAGAGAGAACAGCGGATTATTTCCCATTGCCCAAGTATCTTGGTCACCGTGGATTTCGTATTGTTTTAAATGTGGCTAAAATTTTCCCGAGTATATATAAACGTATATATATACTCGTGGTATATATATATATATATATATATTTCCCGAGTATATAAACGTGGTAGACGTTTACCTGTAGTGTTTTAGGTGATCTTGTCAACATCTCTGTGAAGTACATTCTAGGATCATCCCTGTTTTACAGGCTGTAAACTGGTTTAAGTAGCCAGTAGGCAGCAGAATGGAGTTTGGGGCCATTTGTCTGAACACGGGCTATTTGGCCCCAAAGCATGTGCTCCAGGCCATTACCCTAACCTGTCCCTCTGTGTTGGCACAACGTTGGGATGTCCTTCTATTTCTGGAGTGTTTGGTGCAGCTTTTTCCTGCCACTGGGCCCCACTGCACGTCTGCCTCCTCTAGCTCCTGCTCTCTGTCTGTCTCCTGAAGGCATTACCAGCTCCTTGGCATGCAGTGTGGTATTTGCTTGCACCACTGCCGGTAACTTTGGACATTTATTTAACTGGGCTCTTGTTAGGTGGATGTTTCTTGTACACTGGGTTTGCTGGAGGCCTACTTATTTATTTATTTACTTACTTATTGTGTATTTATTTTGAGAGAGCACAAGCAGGAGAAGGGCAGAGAGAGAGGGAGAGAGAAAATCCCAAGCAGGCTCCGTGCTGTCAGCACAGAGCCTGATACAGGGCTTGAACTCCTGAACTGTGAGGTCATGACCTGAGCCGAAATCGAGAGTCGGATGCTTAACCGACTGAGCCCCCCCAGGCGCCCCTGGAGGCCCTTTTAGATCATGAGCTTTCTGAGCACAGAAATGCTGCCTCCCATGCTTTCCCATCATTCTCAGCACCCCGTACAGGGCTGTGCATACGTGTCACTAAAAATTTTTGTGAAATACATGAATAAATATTTTATTCTAAGGTTTTCAATGTTGGTAAAAACAACCCCCTTTGTGTGTGTGAACTGATAGAGACTGAAACACAACCGCAGATGCAGTTAGTGCCGTGTACTAGAAAAATGACACGAGGGGCGCCTGGGTGGCTCAGTCGGTTGGGCGTCTGACTTCGGCTCAGGTCATGATCTCACGGTCCGTGAGTTGGAGCCCCGCGTCGGGCTCTGTGCTGACGGCTCGGAGCCTGGAGCCTGCTTCGGATTCTGTGTCTCCCTCTCTCTCTGACCCTCTCCCATTCATGCTCTGTCTCTCTCTGTCTCAAAAATAAATAAACATTAAAAAAAATTAAAAAAAAATGACACGAGTGAGATGATGGAATAGGAGTTCTCCAACCTGTGTCTCCCACAGAAGCAAATGTTTGGCAGCCATCCATAGATAAAAGCGGGGAAGCTTTGGGACCTGGGCAGGAGATTGCACAATCCCATTGGAGCCCAAGACCAAGGAAGACCACTTTGAAAAGGCGGGCGCATGCCCTGGTAGAAGACTCACTGACTGTGAGCCCACCTGCAGACCTAGAGCTGCCTCGTCTTTCTGGGGACTCAAATCTGGTCTCATTTGTTCATGGTCTTGCATCTAGATCCTATTGCCGAGAGACTCGAGAGGAACCATCCCCTTCTTCGCCCCAGCATCATGGCCCGCTGAGCTCAGACCCAACTGTTGTTGCCAAAGTAGTCCTGTGACCCCAGCTCCAGTGCCATTCTGCTGCAGTCTAGAGGCAGTCTTGGCCATCTAGGAATCAGCCTAACTCAGTGGGAGAGTACTCAAGGACCCAGCAGAAATGAGATCCGTTCATACCCCTGGGAATGGAACCGCCAACTGCGGACCCAGCAACAGCCGTGAGATCCAGCTCCAGCTCTGTTCAACCATATCTTGGAGGCAGCCTTATAACCCCAGGGAAGCCGCAGAAGGTATTTACCTTCCAAAACCAGTCTGTGAAGGTATCAGCTCTTCTAAATAGAGACACCAATGCAGAGTTGCACTGATCATGAAAAGTCAGGCAAATATGACAACATCAGTGGAAACGAATAAAGCTCCAGCAACTGACCCTAAAGAAAAGGAGATTCATGAACTATTTGACACAGAACTCAAAATAATAGTCTTAAGGAAGCTCGGTGAGCTATAAGAGGACACAACTAAATGAAATCAGGAAAACGATACACAAACCAAATGAGAAGTTTAACAAATAGAAAACATGAAAAGGAATCAAACAGGAATCTTGGCACTAAAGAATACAATGACCAAACTGAAAAATTCAGTAGTGGCAACAGCATAATTGGTCACTTAGGAGAAAGAATGAGCAAATTTGAAGACAGGCTGTTTGAAATTACCCAGTTAGAAGAAAAAGAAAAAATGAAAAAGTGAACAAAGCTTCGGTGACTTCTGGGAAAACAATAAGTGAATCAATGTACCTATTACTGAAGTCCCAGAAGGAGCAGAGAACAAGAACAGAAAGATTATTTAAAGAAATAACGACCAAGAACTTCCCAAATCTGGGGAGGGAAATCTGTATCTAGGTTCATGGTTCCCAAATAACCCCTACAGGCTGAACATCAAAAGGTCTAAACTGAGGCACGTTATACTCAAATTCTCAAAAGTCAAAGACAAGGAGAATTTTGAAATCAGTAAGAGAAAAACAATGCATCAAAGAGTCTCATACAAAGAACCCCCCCGTAAGATTTATAGTGGATTTCTTTAGCAATATCATAGGCCAGGGTAGAGTGGGGTCATATATTCGAAACACTGAAAGAAAAAAAAAAAACACTGCCAGTCGAAATACTATACCCAACAAAATGAAGGAGAGATAAAGACTTTCCAAGACAGGGGCTCCTGGGTGGCTCAGCTGGTTAATCATCTGACTTCTGCTCAGGTGATGATCTTGCAGTTTGTGAGTTTGAGCCCTGCATTGGGCTCTACACTGACAACTCAGAGCCTACTTGGGATTCTCTGTCTCCCTTTCTCTCTCTGCCCCTCCCCCATTCATGCTCTTTCTCTCAAAAATAAATAACATTAAAAAAAAACTTTCTGAGACGAAAGCTGGGGGGAATTCACCACCACTAGACCTGCCTTATAAGAAAAGCAAAAGAGTTCCTCAAGGGCACTAAAGCAAGGACACTAATTAGGAACATAAAAACACACACTCCCTGGTGAAGGTAAATGTATAGTCCAATTCAGAATCCTCTAAATATGGTACCTTAGTGCATTCAGTCTGCTATGACAAAAAATACCATCGTGGGTGGCTTATAAACAAGAGAAATGTATTTCTCACAGTTCTGCAGGCTGGAAAGTCCAGTATTAAGGCACCAGCAGATTCATCTCTGGTGAGGGCCTGCTTTGTCATAGATAGCCATCTTCTCATGTAACGCGGCAGAAGGGTGAGAGAGCTCTCTATGGTCTCTTTTATAAGGGTACTAGTCTCATTGCCTTGCAGAGCCCTAAAGACTTAATCACCTCTCAAGACCTCACCATCTCCTAAAACTACCACCTGACAGGTCAGAATTTTAACGTATGAATATTTGGGGATGCATATATTCAGACGATAGCATACTGTGTGGTGATATATAATCACTTTTAACTGTACCATAAATTAAAAAAGACAAAAGTATTACAAATGACGATAGCTACAATCATTTGTTAATGTATGCAGAATATAAAAACAAGGAGATTGTGACATTAATAACTAAATGTGGGGAGGGAGAAGAAAAAGTGTAGAGTTTTTATATGTGATAGAAATAAATTTCTTAGCTTAATTGACTGTTATGTTTAATATAAGCCTCACAAAGAAAAAAATCACAAGGAAATCACAAAGAAAAAAAAACTATAGTAGATAACACAAAAGATAAAAAGAGAAGTTAAAGCATACCACTACAAAAAAAATCATCAAATCACAAAGGAAGATAGTAGGAGAAGGAAGAAAAAAAAGGAACTACAAAATAGTGGGAAAACAATGAACAAAATGGCAATAGTAAGTCCTTACCCATCAATAACTGCCTTTAATGTAAAAGGATTAAATTTTCCAATAAAAAACGTGGGATATCTGAATGAATAAAAAAATCCAACTGTATGCTGCCTACAAGAGATTCATTTTACATTTAAGGGCACACATGGGCTCAAAGTAAAAGGATGGAAAATATATTCCATGCAAATGGTAACTGAAAGAGACCAGGAGCAACTCTACTTGTATCAGACAAAACAGATTTTAAGTCAAAAATTGTAACAAGAGACAAAGAAAGTCACTATACAGGGGTAAAGTGGAATTAGGAGGATATGCAACCATAAATGTACATGCACCCCATATGAAAGCACCTAAATATAGAAGACAAATAAGAGAACTGAAATAAGGAATAGTGATAATACAATAGTAGTAAGGGCCTTAATACCCCATTTTCAACAGTGCGTAGATCATTCAGACAGGAAATCAATAAGGAAATGGCAGGCTTGTACAAGATTCTAAACCGGAGAGTTTGCATATCTAACATGTACACCTGATGGATGTATACAGAACATTCTATCCTACAGTAGCAGAACACACATTCTTCTCAGGTGGTCATGAAACATTCTCCAGCACAGATTATGTATTAGGTTATAAAACAAGTCTCAGATTTGAGAGGATTGAGTTTTCTGACCACAATGGTATGAAACTAGCAATCGTTCACAGGATGAGACTGGAAAATTCACAAATAACGGAAGCGAAGCAACACACTCTTGAACAATCAATGGGTCGAAGAAAAAATCTAAAGGGAAATCAGAAATTATCTTGAGTGAAATAAAAATGGAAACACATTGTAAAACCTATGGGATATAGCAAAGCAATTCTGAGAAAGAAGTTAATAGTCATAAATTCCTACTTCAAGAAAAAGATAAAGCTCTCAAATAAAAAAAAAAAACCCTAAAATAAAAAAAACCCTAACTTTATACCTTGAGAAGCCCAAAGTTGGCAGAAGAAAGGAAATAATAAAATTAGAGAAGAAATAAATAGAAGATAGAAAATAGAAAAGAAAACAAAACTAAGAGCTATGTTTTCAAAAGATAAAGTAAATTGACAAACCTTTAGGTAGACTAAGAAAAAGGGAAGACTCAAAATCAGAAGTGAGAGGAGGCATTGCAACTGATAGCACAGAAATATTTAAAAAAAGACTCCTATGAACAGTATATCCCAACAAATTGAATAACTTAGAAGAAATCAATAAAGTTCTAGAAACATGCAATCTACCAAGACTGGATGGATCTTGAAGAAATAGAAAATCTGAACAGACCGATAACAAGTAAGGGTATTTAATTGTTAATCAACCCCTCGCCCCCCAACAAAGAAGTCAGATGACTTCACTGGTGAGTTCTACTAAACACTTAAAGAATTAACTCCAAACCATCTCAAAGGCCTCCAAAAAAATGAAGAGGAGAGAACATACTTGCAAACACACTTTGTGAGGTCAGCCAAATAAGCATTCTACAGGAAAACAAAATTACAGGCCAATATCTCTGATATACATAGATTTAAAACAATCCTAAAATGGAATGCTAGCAAACAGAAGGAACATGTGAGATTTGCCCCTGGGATGACCCAATGTGTGCAATGCAATAAAGGTGATACACTACGTTAACAGAATGGATGATAAAAATCATCAGATCATCTAGGGGCGCCTGGGTGGCTCAGTCGGTTAAACATCTGACTTCTGATCAGGTCATGATCTCACCTGAGCAGATGAGGTTCCTGAGTTCAAGCACCGTGTTGGGCTCTGTGCTGACAGCTCGGAGCCTGGAACCCGCGTCGATTCTATGTCTCCCTCTCTCTCTGCCCCTCCCCCATGCCTGCTCTGTCTGTCTCAGTCTCTCAAAAATAAATGTTAAAAAATTTTTTTGAAAATCATAGGATCATCTCAATAGATGTATAAAAAACATTTCACAAAATTCAACACGTTTTCATGATTAAAAAAAAAAAACCTCAACAAATTATGTCTAGAAGGAAAGGATCTCAACGTAGTAAAAGCCATAAGAGATGAACCTATAACTAACATCACAGTTAATGGTGAAAAGCTAAAAGCTTTTCCTTTCAGTTCAGGAAAAAGGCAAGAACGCCCACTCTTGCCACTTACATTTGTTATAGTCCTGGAAGTCCTAGCCAGAATCATTAGGCAAGAAAAAGAAATAAAAGATGTCCAAGCCAGAAAGGAAGAAGTAAAACGGTCTCTGTTTGCAGATGGTTATCTTATATATAGAAAACCCTCAGGACTCCACGAAAATACTGTTAGAACTGATAAGCAATTCAGTACAGTGGCAAGACACGCAGTCAATGTACAGAAAAAAGTTACATTTCCGTATACTAGCAACAAACTATTTGAAAAAACAGGAAAACAACCCCACTTCCATTAGCATCAACAAGCATAGAATATTTAGGACTCAATTTAACCAAGGAATCGAAGAATCTCTATACTGAAAACTATAACACATTGAAAGAAATGAAAGAAAACACAAATAAATGTAAAGACATCCTGTGTTTACGGCTTGGGACAATTAATATGTTAAAACACCACATTATCGAAGCGATCTACAGATCTGATGCAATCCCTCTCAAAATTCCAATGGCATTTTTCACAGAAATAGAAGAAAGGACCCTAAAATTCGTGTGAAGCCACAAAAGATACTGAGAGTCAATGCAATACTGAACAAAAACAAAACTCGAGACCTACTCCTTGACTTAAAACATATTACAAAGATATAGTCATCCCAACTGGCACAAAAGCGGACATATACAGCAATGGAACAGAATCGAGGACCCAGAAAAAAATCCACACATTTACAGCTGACTGACCTTCAACAAAAGTGCTAAGAACACACAATGGGGAAAGAATAGTCTCTTTTGTATACTGTGCTGTTTTTATTTGTACAAAAATAACTCAAAGTATATTAATGACTTACATGTAAGACCCCAAACTGTGAAGCTGCCAGAAGAAAACATAGGTAGGAAGCTTCTTGACATTGGTCTGGGACACAATTTTTTAGATATGACCCCCAAAGCACTTGGGAACAAAACCAGAATAGACAAATGGGGTTGCATCTAAGTAAAAAGCTTTTGTACAGCAAAGGAAACCATCAACTGCATGAAGAGGTAACCTATGGAATGGGAGAAAGTATTTGTAAGTCATGATTCTGATAAGGAGTTACTATCTACAATGTATAAGGAACTCTAACAAATCAACAAGAAAACAAATAGCCTCACTGAAAAACAGGTAAAGACCTGAACAGATATTCTCAATAGAAGACATACAAATGGCCAGTAAGTACATGAAAAGATGCTCAACATCACTCAGTCATCAGGGAAATGCAAATCAAAACCACAATGAGATATCACATCACACCTGTCAGAGTGGTTATTATCATGAAGACAAAAGATAACAAGCATTGGTTAGGAAGTGGAGAAAAGAAAACCCTTGTGCAGTGTTGGTGAGAATGCACTTAGTATAGCCATTATGCAAAACAGTATGGAAATTCCTTAAACAATTAAAAATAAAACTATCATACGATCCAGCAATCCCATTTCTGGATCTATATCCAAAGGAAATGATACCAGTACCTTTAAAAAAAATCTCTTTCCTTAAGTTTATTTATTTTGAGAGAGAAAGAGAGAGTGGGGGAGGGGCAGAGAGAGAGAGGGTGCTTCACCTACGGAGCCACCCAGGTGGCCCGGAAATGTTACCAGTATCTTGAAGAGACACCTGCGTTCATTCCCACGTTCACTGCCACGTTCTTTGCAATAGCCAGGATATGGAAACATTCTAAGTTTCCATAGCAAGGAGTATGGAAGTCCACCAACCAAGGAATGGATAAAGGAAATATGACATATATGTATATATATGATGGAGTATTACGCAGCCTCAAAAAAGAAGGAAATCTTGCCATTGTAACAGCATGGATGAATCTGGAGGACACAACGCTAAGTGACACAAGCCAGACCCAGAAAGATGGATGCTGTGTGACCTCACTTTCACGTGGAGTCCAAAGAAGTTGGAACTCACAGAAGCAGAGAATAAAATGGTGTTTCCCAGCTGGTGGGGGAGCCAGGGAGGTGTGGATCCAAGGAAATGAACTTTCACTTACGAGATAAATAAATCCTGGAGACCTAATGCACACCACGGGGCCCATAGTTAATAAGAACAGACACTCGAAATTGGCAGGGAGAGTAGATCCTGACCGTGAGTTCTTACCACACACGCGCACAAAAGGTGAAGTGAAAAGATAGGAATGTTAATTAGCTCAGTTGTGGTGATTATTTTAACAATAGATGTATGTCAAAACATCATCTCTTGCATCTTAAACATGTACAGTGTTTATTTGCCACTTATACTTCAGTCAGCCCCGGGGGAAAGAATGTTATGTGCCCCAGGCTTTCCCCGAGCCTCACTGCCTTCCCTCTGGAGCCCTGCTGTCCCCCTCCCCCTGTGATCTTCATCTGCCCATCACTGCCGGGGTTTGCCATGGTGTAGGGGAAGGAGACATCGCTGTGTTAGAAACCGTGCCCTTCCGTGCCCAGGACCAGGATCTGGGCTGGTCATACAAGCAATAGATGATCTCCTTTGCAGAGAAACAAGGAAGGTCTCCTCTGAATCAGGCAATAGGAACAAGCAAACAATACATTTTCTGGACTTCATGAAGTAAGATTTATCGCAGAAAAACAACGAATAGATCCTTCACCGTGTGGTCACCGGGTTTCCTTCTCTGTAAGGGTGAAGGTTTATCCCAGCTCCCTTCACTGCTTCAGACTCAAGGGAGAAACCCCTGAGCTGGATGGGGAGTCCCGAGAACAGTCTCCCCTCGCAGGAGAGAACGTCTGAGCCCCATGAAAGGGCCGGCCCCGGGGTGGAGAGAGAGGCTGTCCCCGTCCCACCTTGGTCCCGCGTTGGGCACTTGTACTCACCCAGGACCAGCACTGACACCCACAGAAGCATGAAGGCCCGGCCTGCCCCGGGATGAGGCCAGACGAGGGCTTTTCTCAGGAGTAACAGGGCTGGTTTTGATTCTTGAGAAGCACAGCTCCACAGCAGCCCCGAGGAGCTCATCTGAGAAAGTTCTTTTTCGAAGAGCAGGTCGTGCTAGTGAATTAGAAAGAAGGAAGTGGCACTACCCTTCTTTAACTGAGAATCAGAATGTCCTGCCCTATGACCAGGGTGAGAAAATAAATTCTAGGCTTAAAAAAACACACACGGCTCTGTGACCCCACATCTCTAAGGCTGGGAAATTACCTTAAGGGAAGTATGTGCAGATTGTCTAAGAGAATGTTTACAGCGGTGTCGTTCATAACTGCCCAGAACACTGAAAGCACGTGAAAGGTCATGAATACGGGACCGTGGATGAAGATTCTGTACATGTCTGCGGCGAGATGCAGTGCAGCCGTTACGAAGGAGATCAGCCCACATGGAGAGGCATGCAGCACCCTGGTGAGTGGGAAGAGAGAGCCGAGGAGTGGGTTGGTACTCGTAATATCGTCCCAGCGGGGTAGATGTGACAAATAGAACACGTGTGTGCAAGCTGATACAAATACGCTGTTTTTTTTTTTTTTTTTCCTGGAAAGTATACCTAAGATAGTAGTTGTGTTGATAAGAACTGTGGATGGAAAGGAAATACTTCATTTTATGGCTTTCTTTACTGTTTTTTTTTTAATTTTTTTAAAAATGTTTGTTTATTTTGAGAGAGAGCGTGAGCCAATGGGGGAGGGGCAGAGAGAGAGGAGCGAGAGGATCCCAAGCAGGCTCTGCTCTGTCAGCACGGAGCCCAACGTGGGGCTCGATCCCACCAACCGTGACACCATGACCTGAGTCGAAATCAAGAGTCGGGTGCCACCCAGGCGTCCCTATATTGTTTGAGTCGTAAACAACCACTATGTTAATAATTAGTGACAAATACTATGTTGGTGCATTGCTTTGATAACTTGCAAAAGTCAAGCTTCCATCCTGGCATACTGGTCAACGAAGATCCCTAGGACATTAGTAGCATGAGGAATGCCACTTTCTTCGTTTCAAGTAGCGTTTCTCACCTTTTTTCTCCCCCTGGGCCCGCACCTCGGTCCTCCTGAGGGGACGTTTAATTTCACGCGGACAAATGCATATCCCGTTGCATACGTGATGCCCCCCCTGACCTGCGGCGCTGGGAGACAGGAGAAGCATCATAAGGGTAAACAGAGTTTAACCCACGGCAGCCCAGCAGGACCTCAACGCGAGCCAGGAGGCTTCCCATGCTTTTGGACACAAAGAGCGCCGCTGTGTATATTCTTGGACGGGTCTCCCGGTGCGCGCGTGCACACACATTTCTACTGGGTACACCCCGAGGAGTGGAGTCTGCGGCTCCTAAGGCTTACGTATATTTTGAGAAGGCACCGCTAAATTGCCTTCCAGGGTGGTTGTGCTAATGCACACCCCGTCAACCTGTGTGTGTGAGTTCTCGTCCCTCTAAAATCCTTGCCGATACTGGTATTATACACAGTCTTGTAAATTTTAGCCCTTCTCCTGGGATGATCTCAGTGTGGTTTCAATTGTTGTGTCCCTGGTGAATTTTGCAACTGAGCATGTTTCATATTTAATTGGCAATTTAGATATTCTTTTTAATGTGAAATCTCTTTTCCAGTCTTTCTCCCTTTTTCTAGTTTTTCGGTCTTTCTCATTCTGTGTTGTGGGGCTTTTAAAGCTGGATATGGATCCTTTTTCCAGGTAATGTGTTGCGAATGTCTTTCCCTGTCTGTGTCACGCTTCGATAGAGCCTTTGACAAATCCCTGCTGTAACTCTGGTGGTCCATTTAGCAGTCTCTTCCTTTACGGTCAGAGCTTTATCTGTCCCTTCCAGGAAATGTTGTCTACTCCAAGCTCTTGAAACTATTCTCCCAAGTTATTTTCTAGAAACTTTATTTCTTTTACTTTTACTTTGTATCCATAGTATCATTGGAATTGACGTCTATGTATAAGCAAGGGTTCATATTCACTTACAGATGGCCGCTTTGCCTGGGTCTCAAATTTATTGAAAATCCGAGCTTTCCACAGCACCATGCAATTTCACCTCCTTGTAAAACAAACAGCCATGCGGGTCTGCTTCTGGAAACTCTGTTCTCGTCCCGTTGTCTGTTTATTCTCATGCCAGAACCACAGTGTCGTAATTGTTGCCTTTTTTTTTTTAACTTGAGAGAGAGAGAGAGAGAGAGACAGAGAGACAGAGAGACAGAGAGACAGAGCAAGAGCACGTGCGTGTGTGAGAGCGCGGGAGTGGGGGAAAGGGCAGAGGGAGAGAGAGAATCTCAAGCAGGCTCCTCGCTCAGTGCAGAGCCCAACGTGGGGCTTGGTCCCACAGCCCTGGAATCATGACCTGAGCCAAAACCAGGAGTCAGTAACTTTCTTGTAGAAGTTACGTTTTTTGGTTAGGCTTATTCCTAAATAGTTGATATGTATTTTTCGTGTTATTGTAAGTGATATCATTAAAAGCTTTCTCTAAATATTTATTGTCAGTATATAGCTACAGCTTTTTTTTTTTCTGATTTTCCGTCAATTACTAAGAGAATTATGTTAAAGTTTCCCTCTATAATTGTGAATTTGTCTATTTCTTCTTTAATTTCTTGTCTTTTTTTTGGTTTTATAATTTGAAGTTGTTTTATGGGTGCATATACATTTAAAATTACTTATGTATTTATGTAATTATATAATTTATGTTTACGTATGTTATTTATAATTTATATATATTTATAAATTTATATAATTATAATTATTTCTTTCTGGTAGTTTGACTCACGGCTCTTAAATGTCTCTATATGTTTCTAACCTGAGAACCCATTGGCGGGGGCCCATCTACCTTTGGACCTGATTTAGATGATTGAATCTGACTCTGATAACCCTATCCTGTGATTGGATGAGTCTTTGGGGGGTCTCTGGAGGCGGTGAGCTTATTTTTCATGTAAGAAGGATGTAAATATTTGTGGCTAGAGTGCGGACTGCCTCCTAAGAAGCAGTTCTTGTACATGTATGTACCTCACCCTCTTCCCATCAGAAGTTCCTTATGTATCCTTCACACTTGAATGTAGCCAGCCAGTGGAACGTGGCAGACGTAAAGCTGAGCACATTTTGGGTCTGGCCCTTCGGAGACGTGGCAGGGTCTGTTTTTATCTTGGAGCCCTGAACCACCGAGGATGAAGTCTGACTGCCCTACTGGACAGTCCCATCAAGGGGAGCTGCTGAAGCCTCCCAGACCAGGCCCCAGACATGTGGACTAGGCCATCTTTTTTTAAGAATTTTTTTATCATGTTTATTTATTTTGAGAGAAAGAGACAGAGCGTGAGTGGGGGAGGGGCAGAGAGAGAGGGAGACACAGAAGCGGAAGCAGGCTCCAGGCTCCGGGCTCTGAGCCGTCAGCACAGAGCCCGACGTGGGGCTCGAACCCACGAACCTCAAGATCGTGACCTGAGCCGAAGTCAGACGCTCAACCGACTGAGCCACTCAGGCACCCCAGGAATACTCTTTGAGTCATCAAGTAATAATTCATTTATCCCTAATACTTCCTTTGTCTTCAAGTTTATTTTTGTGATTAGATCAAGCTTGTTAATCATGTCATTCAAATCTGCATACTTACTAATTTTAGTCTGCCTCAGCTTCTGCGTTTTGTGCATGTATAATTTTACCTTATTCTTTCCAATTCTTATGTTTTATTTCTCTTGGCCATTATTCAGAGAGTGCAGGCACAAAGTCGTGAAGCCCGTGTCATCTTCCCCCTTTGGGGTTTCTTGGTGACCGAATGTCTGCTCCTGACTCATATTGGATGTGTAACTTGGGTTAAAAATGAACTTTTATGGTACGGCGTAGGGAATATAGTTAATGATGTTACAAAAATCTAGCTATGAAACTGTCTTGAACTGATGTTTTTTTATAAGAGTGTTCTTTAGCGATGGTCTAAGTTTCTACCATGATACCTTATCTGTTCAGACTTTCTTCCCTAACTCAGGACAGTTTTTATTTTTAGTTATTTTCCCTGGTTTTTATTTGCTAGTATTTATTTATTTTTAATCTCAAAATAACCAGCTCTTGAGTTTAATTACAGTTCTTTTTTTTTTGTTTTGTAATTTATAAATTTTTACTTTTCCTAGATTTTTTGTTTTCTTCAAATTATTAAATGAAATGTTTAATTTTTTTCCTCTTTAGCCATATGAATATTCATGGCTCTGGATTTTTTTGTGTGTGTGCTTTAGCCATAATTTGTAAGTTCTGATACAGTCTTTTCATTATAACGTGTTCTAAGTAGTTTACAATTTCAGTTTTGATTTTGTCTTTGAAACAAGAATTTTTAGAGTTTTCAAATATCTAGACGGTAGATTTTTCTTTTTCTCTTTTCGCTATTATTAATGACGTTTTGTTCCTCATTTCACTGTAATCCAAAAATATGGTGTGTGTATATCCTACTTTCTGGAATTTATTGAGATTTTCTGTGACCTAATATGGTCGTTGTTGTTGTTAGTTGTTAAGTATTCCATGGGGCTTTGAGAAGAATGTATATTCTTTATCTTCAGGACAGAAAGTTCTACATATATTTAGTATAACCAGCTGGTTAAATATGTTAAGTAGATCTTCAGTGTTCTCATGTAATACTTTTGGTTGATTTATAAATTGTTAAATTATGTGATTTGATATATGGAAAGTTGTGGTCAATCTTATGTTTTTCATCATTATATACTGCCCTTCTTTTGGTCCAATTAGATACTTTTTTTTTTTTTTTTCTTGGCTTGAATTAGATTTGTCTGAAATTAATGTCAGGATTCCTGTCCTTATTTGTCTGGTATGCTTTTTTATTTTTTATTTTTTTTAATGTTTTATTTATTTTTGACAGAGAGAGAGGGAGAGGGAGAGGGAGAGAGAGTGGGGGGGAGGGGCAGAGAGAGAGGGAGAGAGGGAGAATCCGAAGCAGGCTCCAGGTTCTGAGCTGTCAGCACAGAGCCTGACCTGGGGCTCGAACTCATGGACTGTGAGATCATGACCTGAGCTGAAGTCGGACACTACACCAATGGAGCCACCCAGGCACCCCTGTCTGGTATGCTTTTTAGCATCAATTCACTTTACCTTTTAGGTCACTTTGTTTTAGAACGATTTCTCACATATAATATATGCAAAAACCTATTGGGTTTCATTTTTAGATCCCAAATGTATCTATTGCTTTTGTAACATTTATTTATCACCTATGCATTCATATGACAACTATGTTGGTCTTAATCCTGTCACTTAATTTTGTGTTACCAAACTTTCTCTTCTAATTGCTTTATTTTCTTTCGATCCCTCGTTGGTATTTTCTTTTACGGTTGTATTACATTGCTTATACTTCAAAGAGTCTATAGTGTCTTTTCAGTTCTCTTAGTGGCTAGCTTTGCAACTCTAGTGTTCTTAATGCTCTTTTTCTTGATTAGACTCCATTTATGTTCTGATAAAAAAGAAAGAGATCAGCTCACTTTTACCTCTTGCCATGTTTTCTTCCCTTTCACCTCCTGATGAGTAATAATAGAACCTCCACATTCTCTAAAGTTAGAACATTTATGCCGAGTCCTACAACCATAGTTCTTACACTTGCGGAACGTTGGTGCCGTGTTTACGTGGGCTCGAGACCCCCTCCGACTCTGGTTCTTACTTTGTCTTCAGGGCTCCACGGTGCCACCGTCACCGAGCTCTTGCACGTTAGAAAGAGTTTGTCTTGTCTTTATTCTGAAGACAACTGGGTCTAAAATTCTTGGGCTAAACGTGCCTCTCTTGCAGCACCAGCCGTCGTCGTGGGGCGTGGGGCGCGGCTGTGGCTGCGCTCCCCGTGACTCACCCTTGACCTCTGAAGTGGCGTAACTTCATCAGAATGTGTCGGATGCTCCCTTCCATTACGTCCACCTCCATTTATTCTGTTGGCTTCGCTCAGTGTGCCACGAATGGCTGCGTGGGCTCTTCTGCCTAGCACTCATACCAGCTGTTTTCCCAGAATAACTTTAGCCTTTTGATTCTTTCGTATTTCAGTTTGCGGAGTTTTCTCGCATCTACCTTCAGTACTCGGTGTGTCGTAGCAGTTTCTAATCTTTCCTGTTTCCTAACGTAGCTCGTTTTCCTCTTCCCTTTCCAAACGTTGTTAATTTACCTCCAGTCTTGTTTCTTTGATTTTTCACTCCTAATAAGTCTATTACATTAAAAAAAAGAGAGCTTTTAAACAAACTCCTCTGATATCACGGAGAACACAGTATCTGATTCCCCCCGCTTTGACTCAGAGGTCTGGCTTTTCTTCCACCGTGCGTGCCCTTTCCCCAAATTGCTCTCGTACAGACGGTGAGCCCCGCGCCAGTGACATTGTAACTCGGCTTATCTCTGCACTGGGCTCAGGCTCCCCGAGCTGAAGAACAGGCCGTGAAGGGATCGGGGATGTGAGTCGGGCCGCGGACGGCTCGCGCTGAGCCATGTTGCCGCAGGGCGTTTTTCTGTCCGTCTCCGCCACGGCCTCTGTCTTGGGGCAAAGAGGAGGTCTTCCTGTATGTCACGGGATTTCTGCGAGACGGGTCAGCAGGATTCCGTCCAGCGGACAGCGTTTGCACCGGCAGAGTCGCCCGCCGTCTCCTCCTGTGTCCCGGGCTGCTTCATCCGGTCCTACCGTCCCAGGCCTGGAGGGCCTCCGGGGGGGGGGGGGGGTGGTGGTCCGGGGGGCTTGTGCAGCCCCCACACTCCCCAAACCTGGCCTTCAGAGCAAGGGGTTAGTGACTTCCTGAAGCTTTGGACCTTGCCGCCAGCTTTTGGAGAAGCTGCAGCTCTTCCCAGAGGCGTGTGTAGGAGCTTGTGTTCACTGTCGCCTTCTTTCTTCCCCTGCTTTGGTTTCACATTTGAGTTTCACTGTGGTTAAGAGCCGTCCTTCACCGTTTGGCACTTGGCATTGTGGCTTTT
The DNA here is from genome assembly GCF_023721935.1 of Panthera uncia. Taxonomy (NCBI): domain Eukaryota; kingdom Metazoa; phylum Chordata; class Mammalia; order Carnivora; family Felidae; genus Panthera; species Panthera uncia. The sequence goes on along the minus strand of NC_064813.1, from coordinate 64,888,485 downwards.
CAAAAGTTTCATCAAAGGTGGAGCTTTTTCGTTCTCTTTGTCATCTGTGGCTGGTCCCAGAGAGTAAAGCGTGGTCGATACGCTTTTGTTCTGAACTGAACGAGATCCCATATGTTGGACGCTTTACCGTATGTCGCACCAGGTACTCTGTGTACATTAGCTGGTTTAATCTTTGCGTCGACTCTGACGCGCGTGGATCGGTGAATAACGCAGGCAAAGTTTATCAGGCAGGCAGTTTGATCCTGATTTTCTAGGTGAGGAAAACTGAGGCTCAAAGACATTAAGTGCCTTAATTTCAAGTGCCTTGTGAGGCCAGAGACTCAGAGCAGCCAGGACTAGAACCCACATCTGTCTGAGCATGAGCCTGACAACTTCAGTAGAGATTCACCAGCCACTGACATGGGAGCAGGCAGCCAGGTCCGACACTGCTAAAGCCAGACATGGTCAGATGGCCCTCAAGAGCAATTAAGGGCCTGTTCTGGGTCCCTGATGGCAGGAAATGGAAACCCGGTGTTCTGCAGTTTATAAACAAGCACTGTGCTATTTATATGTGTATATGTACCACTGCCCTGCTTAGATCAAAGCCAGAGGTTTGTGGAGGGCAAGAGAAGCAGGGTCCTGGGAAAGGGGTTAAGCACACTTGTCCTGTGGTCCTTCAGGGCTCTGTCAGTCCCTCTGGGAAAGGGGTGGAATCTCCAGGGTGCTCCGTGGAGGCAGCCACGAGAAAAGGTGGGCAAAAATCTGCACAAAAGGAGGATTTAATTGCTTGTTTCAAAAAAGTGTTTTCGATGTCTACTTTATTTTTGAGAGACACAGAGAGGCAGAGCGTGAGCAGGGGAGGGGCAGAGAGAGAGGGAGAGGGAGACACAGAATCGGAAGCAGGCTCCAGGCTCCGAGCTGTCGGCACAGAGCCCGACGCGGGGCTCGAACCTATAAGCTGTGAGATCGTGACCTGAGCTGAAGTCTGACGCTTAACCCACTGAGTCACCCTGGCGCCCCAGGAGGATTTAATTTCTTAAATGGTACATCTGGTCGTCTTGCTGAGGGAACACCTGACAGGCCATGTTTTGTGAGGACGGCGGAGGGGGGGAGGGTGGTGACGGGCACAGGCTCTGTCACTTACCAGCTGCAGGACCTTGAACAAATTATTAAACCTGAGACCAGGGTTCTTCGTCTTTAAAAACAGAGGCAACGACGCCCATCTCACTGCGTCGGCAAAGTTTCAAGGCCCAGACCTGCTGGCACCTGGTGCCCCTCGAGCTCCCTCCCCTGCAGCACTTCCACCAAATTGCCTTCACTTGTGGTAACGAATGCTTATTAAACATTGCCGAGCGAATACATGCGTGTTGAATAACTGCTTGGGCGTATAATTTTCGGTGATAAAATTCACTTGTTTTCATCACCACAATCGAAGTTTTAAAAATTTCCATCGCCCCAAATAGAAACTCGTCGCCCATTTACACTTTCCACTCCCACCCACAAGCCCAGGACACAGATTACTCAGTTACTTTCTTCCTCCGGAGTCTCGTCTGTTCCGACCACGGGCGCCTACTCGGCGTGGACTTACACGCTATGCGCTCTTCTGTGGCTGGCTCATTGCGTTTTGTGTGAGGTCCTGGGGCTCAGCCCCGTGACAGCGGGGGTCGGTATTCTGTGGATGGATGTTCTGTGGTTTCGATCTTGGCTTGGGTACCAGGGTTTATTAAGAATCTGCTGGAGTATTTCAGTTTCCTTGAGGGTGCTGCCCACTCCAGCCTGAGTTTGATGAACATGCACGATAGCCAGAGACGGCGAGGGGAGAACCTGTTGGGCGTCTGCCATCCGACTTTCCGGGCTTTGGAAGCAAACCACCCATGCCTTTGGGTCAACTTTGCGCACTTTCGAGCTTCACCCTCTCAACTCTGGTTGTCGGCCTGCGAGGAGGCTGCCATGTGGGAGGCAGGGGGTTGCCTGAGTTGGGCAGACGTGGAGCCAAATCCCAGCTCTGCCAGTTACCATCTGGGTGACTTTGGGCAAGTGGCAAGGTGTGAGCCCTGGTTTCCTCAGGTATAAAGCAGGTGTTACGTCTCCTTGCGGCCCAGTTGTCAGGACTGGAGAAGATGTTCCCAAAGTCTATGCTGCCAGCACAGAGGGCAGAGAGGTCATGAGCCCGTCACCCTGACCTCTGACCCCGGGCCTTCTTTCCGCTCACGCAGTCACTGCGCCCACAGGCCACTGTCGGCCCCGGGCATCCGGGGGCAATTGCCCTCTCACCCCAGGACTAACATACTTATGAATGCAACAGTGGTTCAAATAATTAACGAAGGACTTAGAACAAGAGGGCGCCTGGGTGGCTCAGTGGGTTCAGGTCATGATCTCACAGTTCGTGAGCTCAGGCTCCACGTCGGGCTCGGTGCTGATGGTGCTGAGCCTGCTTGGGATTCTCTCTTCATCCCTCCCTCTCTGCCCCTTCTTGTGCACGCTCTCTCTCTGTCTCTCTCTCAAAACAAACAAACAAACAAACAAACAAACTCAGAACAAGAGAGCTAGAACTTGTTTGGGGCCTGTTTGATCCTAGAAGGTCAGTTCTCAGTCGGTGATGGCCTCTGAGCAGTGCCCCTCGACGTGAAGCCTCAGGCTACCGCTGACCTCATGAGGATGCTCGGCCCTGCACTCGGGAAGGCCCTGAACTTGGCTGAATGCTCTGTTGCCATCCTGAAGGTCCTGATAATTTTATCTCCGGACTTGTGTTCTGAAGTCTCATGGGGCCGTGAAGTCAGCGCCAGGGCAGGAGAAAGGCCTGCGGTAGGCGTGCCCGCCTTCCTCGCTGCGCATCCACACCGCGAATGCCGGTGAGCACAGGACTCCGGGCGGGCCCGCAGGCATGGGGGTTCAGCGGGACTCAAAGTGAGTGAAAAGCAAGCATGTTACGTCGATGACTGACAGCCCCGAGAAGCCGCACTTTCCATGAACCAGAACTTGCTTGAACGTAGGAAGAGGGCGGGTGTGTCCTGAGTGAGTAACCTGAACAGCCAAGGAAACGCACCATGCTCCTCCCGACGGCGCCTCCCCAAGTTAGCTGACGGCCTAGGCTAGGGCAGCAGGAAGGGAAGAGGAAGGCGGGGCAGTGTGCAGCCCGCTCCTTTCCAGACCCTCCTTTCCAGCTTCCCAGAGGCAGGCTGTGTCGGCGGGAGGTGCACGTATGAAGGGGTACACGCAAAACGTTGAGAGATTTTTGCCGCATTTCCACTCCTCTCACAGCATCGGCTACTAGGTGTATGCTGTCTGATCTCCGTGATCCCACGGATGCAGGAGAAGCTCTTACGTTTGCAGTTACGCTATAAAGATGAACAGTAAAATCCATGCGAATCATTTCCAACGTTATTTTTTCTCTCCTTAGAAGGACTAAGAATTAAGTAGCAAAAAACATCTTGGCAAGTTGAGGCAGAGACCGTAGAGAGAAGGAAGAAGCTTTATGTTTCTGTATTTTGAACACTTTTTTCCCCCTTGCTTTTTGAACAAGGCGTCTTGCGTTTCTCTTTCTCACTGGGCCTGGAAAGGTAGGCGCGCCCCTGCCTCGAACGCTGCTCTCCTGTCTGAGGTCCTGGGCAGCCCCCGGCCCTCGGCGAAGGGGGGCCCCTGTGCAGGTGAGCTCACTTCCTTTTGTAATGAAAACTCTCATTTTTTGCACCAGAAATGAACAGAAGCCAACTGGCTCAAGGCCTTCCCCTTCCCCTCCAGCTCATGTAAATTTTTGAGGTGTTATTTTTCCGTGCCTCTGGGAAGTCCAAAGACCCAACATGCTTTTGCATAAACATAAATGATATATTTATCTTGGGGTTCCTCTTTCTGAAACTCTTGAAGTGACATTTGGCTGGGGGCTGTTTTACCCTTTTATCTCGAGTTCACGCTCAGCCTTAACAGATTTTATTAAATGTAATAAACAAGAAACCGGGATGGAGCTGACGTGAGCCGAAGGCGATGACGTGCACAGTAGGGTCGTCCGATGTACAGCGGGATGGGGCACAGAGACTATCTAGGTAAACTTTCTAACTTGGCTCAAGTGTGAAAACAAGGAATTGTCAAAAGAGCTCACAATTAAGAAAAAAAAAATAGTTTAGGCCCAGAGGAGAGAAAGCCAATGTGAATCTCAAAGTTTCCAGAAGTCTTTGGGGGGCAGCAAACATGGAAAGTTACATCCTGGCACGTGAATCGGGACACTGAGGGGAACGGGTGGGACCGTGTGTGCGTGGCAGCCCGCGTCCATCCAAGGTACCGTCGCCCCTGGTTCCCCTGGTTACAGTGGCCGCTTGATTTTGGAGCTCTTCCGGCAGCCGCAGCCGCGGAGGCCCCGGGATCTCGAGTCAGCTGTGGGCGCGGGGACTGCTCTCTTGCAGGGCCGGGGGGGGGGGGGGGTTGCTCCTGGAGGCTCAGCCCTAGAGGCTCGCTCTCCAGCCTTCCCCTCCGCGTCCGACATTAAATCCCTTTCTTCATAAAGCAGCCGCGGGGGATTCTGCCGTGGCCGCGGAACCCTGACTGGTGGAGCGGTCGGCACAGAAACTGGGGTGGCGGTGGCTTGCTCCGGTCGCTCCAGCCAGGATGCTCGTTTGTTTCCAGTGATGCAGACACGGCTCGCTCATCTCTCCTGGTCCCGTGACCCGAGGTCCTGGTCAGTCACGGGATTCCGATCACCATCCTGGCCTTGCTTCCTGCCGTAGGAGCCGCGTCTTCGTGGGTCTCCACCGCCCTGAACCCGCCGTGATCAGGGAGCCCACTTCGGAAGCAGGGTCATCACCTGTGTCCAGGGCCCATTTCTAGTATGCTTTTCAAAGAGGCTTGGACTTTTTTTTTCAAAAAAAATTTTTAATGTTTTTATTTATTTTTGAGACAGAGAGAGACAGAGCATGAGCAGAGGAGGGGCAGAGAGAGACGCAGACACAGAATCCGAAGCAGGCTCCAGGCTCCGAGCTGTCCGCACAGAGCCCGACGCGGGGCTCGAACCCACAGACCGCGAGATCATGACCTGAGCAGAAGTCGGACGTCTAACCGACTGAGCCACCTAGGCGCCCCAAGAAGCTTGGACTTTTATCACATGCCCTCTTACCCGAAGAGGAGGACGCAGGCAGGGTGTGTGTGTGAGTGGGTCAGACGTGATGAACCCACTTCTAACACCTCGAGAGCGACTAATGAGGACCGCCGTGCATTGGCTTGTGCAGGCGCGTTGAGCCCAGACCCTGTCAAGTGCCCCAATATCCATGAGCTCAGCCCCAGACGAAGTTACCGTCTTTCTCCCTGGTCTCCTGTCCTCAGCGATATCCAGGTTTTGGCTGTTATAAGCCCTCCTCTGGCCTTTGCACTGTAATGGCCCCCGTGACATGTGGAGATAGTCCTTCCCAAGACAGACTGGTTGCTGCTCCCATTCTATTAAGAGAGAAGCCAACACCTGACAGGCCACTGGATGTGGGCAACATAGATCACGTTTGGCTGCCCTGCTCTGACTCAGTAACCAAATAGCCCACACAGCTGCTCTCCTTGGGTGGGCTCCCCAAGCAAGCAAGACGTCTTCGGCTTGTTTAGGCTTGTTAGGCTTGTAACGCAATCAGTTCGTCCTTGGATTGTATGACCCCGTGGACTCAAAGGGTCCAGAAGCGCTGTGGGTGATCACGATGTTGTGCGAAGCCCGTGGCAAGCCCGGACGGGGGGCTAGCAGTCAGTGGCCCCAGGGTTTCGAAGCCAACCTGTGCCCTTCACCAGTAACTGCTGTTTCTTTTGAGAAAACTCGTGGGAGGCCCTGGAAACCGGGCCAGCACTGGACGCCTGAACGTGGTACCGCAGAGACCCGAGCCGGAGGTTGTCCGACCCACTGACCAAGAGCTCCTGCGCGTCCAGGACCATTGGGTCACCCAGTGGACGCGGTTTCCGGGAGGTCGGGCACCTGAAGGCGCCTGCAGCTGTGAAAGACGGTGACTGGCTTGTGCTCTGCTGCTGTCCCACCCTGCTCTCGGCCAGCAGCTACGGCCCGGTGCCGAGTTCCCTGTGACGGGCTGACAAGGGAGGAGAACGGGAGAGTCGTGGCTGACGTATGCCCGCATCAGCTGCGGGAGTTACCGCAGCCCCACTCGGGGGGCCCTTGAAGGGCAGCAAAGAGCCCCGCCAGGGCCGGAGCGCCTAGCGACACAGCCACCGGCTCACGGGCCTGCAGGAGGAGTATCCAGTCTCGGAAAAGTGCAGGACGTGTGTATGCGTCATTTGGATTATGGATTCAGGTTTTTTGCATGTTTGTATCTTTTGTTATGGATGGAGTGTTTATAAAAACAAAGCGAGCTGTAGTTAGAATACTCAGGTTTTAATTTTGTAATTTTTAATTTTCTTTTTTTTTGGGGAGGAAGAAAAGTTTTTAGCATAAATGTTTTACATAATTTGTACCAAAAAAAAAAAAAAGAAAAAAGGGGACAGCCTGACACTGGAAACATTACTATGTTTTTAAAACAAAATTAAAAAAAAAACCCACAAAGACACAAGCTTTTTTTTTTTTTTTAACGTTTTATTTTATTTTTGAGACAGAGAGAGACAGAGCATGAGTGGGGGAGGGTCAGAGAGAGAGGGAGACACAGAATCTGAAAGAGGCTCCAGGCCCTGAGCTGTCAGCACAGAGCCCGACGCGGGGCTCGAACTCACGGACCGCGAGATCATGACCTGAGCCGAAGTCGGCTGCTTAACCGACTGAGCCACCCAGGCGCCCCGAACAATATATTCTTTAAAGAATGTTTCATTTCAGTTTGTACCACCAAGGTCCATTTAATTTAGTGTTAGAGACAGAGAAAAAAGAGGACTTCTCATATGCTTATTAAAAACAGAATTTTAATCCCAATTAAATCCATTCTTTTAAGTCCATTTCATCCTGTATAATTTTTTTTTTTTATAGTGATGACTCTGTGTTAAACAGATGACTTTCATAAGCCATCTGTTTCTGGAATGAGTCCTGGGAGTTCTCACTTGTCCCTGGATACGACATAAAGAGGTTTGTTCCCTGGGACAATGTCAGCTTTCCCCATGAAGTCTGCATCCTTAAGTACGGTCACTGTAATACGAAGGGTCAAGAGCCCCCTTTAGTCATTTACTATGGTTCTTTTGATGTTTCTTCAGAAGATTCAAGATCCAGTTATCACACGTGGCCAAGGCCTTCAGGCAAGTGTAAGGAAATAAGAAACCACCTGTTGACAGGGCTCAGCAAGGTGGGATGAGTCTGGTAAACTGACTACAGCCAACCCCAGTTGACCCTTAAGCAGGGTTACTACACCAGTCTGCTTATACCTACACATTTTCCAGGAAATACAGGGTAGGACTGGCAATGTATTTTCTCTTCTTTATTATTTTCTTTTTTTTAAATTGTTTTTAAACATTTATTTATTTTCAAGAGACAGAGAGACACAATGCGAGGAGGGAAGTGCAGAGAGAGAGGGAGACAGAATCTGAAGCAGGCTCCAGGCTCCGAGCTGTCAGCACAGAGCCCGACAGGGGGCTCGAACCCACCAACAGTGAGATCATGACCTGAGCCGAAGTCGGACGCTTAACCGACTGAGCCACCCAGGCGCCCCAACGCAAGCTTTTTAAAAAAATTTTTTTAATGTTTATTTTTAAGAGAGAGACAGAGACGGAGTGTAGGCGGGGGAGGGATAGAGAGAGAAGGAGACACAGAATCCGAAGCAGGCTCCAGGCTCCGAGCTGTCAGCACAGAGCCCGACACCGGGCTCGAAACCACGAACTGCGAGACCACAACCTGAGCCAAAGTCAGACGCTCAACCGACTGAGCCACCCAGGTGCCCCAAACACAAGCTTTTAAGCTGGACTAAACTGGAGAACCTTCTGACATCAGCTCTGCCCCTGTACTGTGTACCAGAGTATGAATGATGCTTCTCTGACCCCAGCGTTTTGGATAAAAAGTATTTAGTAAGCACCTACTCTGTGCCAAGCACAGTTCTAAGTGCCTGGGGTCTGTCAGTGAGCAAAAGAGACAGAGGGTGTTGTCCAATGAAACACACTTTCTCGAGGGCTGACGTACAGGAAGCGTAATAGTTAAGTTTTGTAGCGTGTTTCACAGTGACACGCTAAGGGGAGAAGAGACGAAGGAGATGGGCTGCTGGAGATCGGGGTGAGAGTTTCCAAAATACACGCGTTTCAGTGTGGGTCTCAAGGCCTTGACGGCCATCTGGGGGGAAGGGCTCCCCCTGCAGGCTTTAGGGGGGCTACAGTGTCTGTAGCTGAGTGATGAGGAGAGAGGCGGGAGGTCACGGAAGGGAGGTCGTGGGGAGCGCTGTGGGCAAGCCAGGGCCCTGTGTCTGCTGATGGCAGAGGGGACTTCACTGCGAGTTTGAGAACACAGCCCGACTGCGGCGCCAGGAATGGGTGGTGTGGGGGAAAGACGCCAGCAGGGACCACAAACCCACCACTGTGATGGGCGAGGGGGGCCCTCGCCACGGCGGAGGTGCTGGTGGTCACCGAAAGAGACCGTGTCCGGGTGTAGATATTTTAGTGCTTTATTGTGGAAGATTAAAAACCTACAAAGCAGAGGCTAGTGTGAGCCCTTCTGCCCACAGTGTACCTGTCACCAGGCTTCAGAAATGGTGCACACGGCTGGCCCCCTTTCATCCACCTGCCCTGCTCTACGGGATGGTTTCAAACAAGGCTGTGGCACTTAATCTACGAATATGCCACTATGAGTTCTTAAAGATGAATAGTCTATTTGTAAAATAAAACATAAGTATGGGGCGCCTGGGGGGCTCAGTGAGTTGAGCGTCCGACTTCGGCTCAGGTCATGATCTCGTGGTTTGGGGGTTTGAGCCCCGCGTCAGGCTCTGTGCTGACAGCTCGGAACCTGGATCCCGCTTTGGATTCTGAGTCTCCTTCTCTCTCTGCCCCTCCCCCACTTGTGCTCTGTCTCTCTCAAAAATAAATAAATGTAAAAAAAATAAAAACATAACTATAACACTATCACTTATACCGAAAACAGACAATAATTTCTTAACAGTAGTGTACAAATTTCCTAAGTAGTATTTTTCCTAACTTGGTTTGAGGTGGGATCCAAACAAGATCTCTTTGGTTGATGTATGTATGTCAAGTCTCACTTAGCTTATAGGTTTTCTCCCTCTTTCCTTTCCTTTTTCCCTCCCCCCCCCCCCCCCCTCCCTCCCCCCCCTCCCCTCCCCTCTCCTCCCCTCCCCTCCCCTCCCCTCCCCTCCCTCCCCTTCCCTTCCTTCCTCTCCCCTCCCCTTCCCTCCCTTCCCTCCCCTTCCATCCCCTCCTCTTCCCTCCCTTCCCCTTCTCTTCCATTTTTCTCTCCCCTCCCCTTCCCTCCCCTCCCCTTCTCTTCTTTTTTTCTCTCTCCTCTCCTCCCCTTCTCTTCCTTTTTTCTCTCTCCTCCCCTCCCCTTCTCTTCCTTTTTTCTCTCCCCTCCCCCCTTCCCTTCCTTCTTCTTGTCATTTGCTTGTTGAAGAAACTGGGTCACTTGTCCTGTAGATTTTTCCACGGCATGGATTTTATTGATTGCTGTAGCCCCTCATATTTCCTGTCAGCTGGTTGTTGGGTCTAGAAACTTGATTGGATTCAATTTTGATATCTTGGGCATGAGTACTTTGTAGGTGACATTGAATACTTCCATCAGGAGGCACAGTGTGTTCGGCTGTCTGGTTTTTGATGCTAACCTAAGCAGTGGGTGTTCCATGAAATTTGCCATCAAAAGAGTGGTTTCCTGTGCCTTTCATTCCTTCTTCATTTATTGGAAGAATTACTTATTCTCATATCAACTATTCGGTAACTAAAGACATGCCTCCTGCAGGAAAGACAGCCCAGTACCCTTGGGTGGGAAATTGTGTTTGGAAAGCACAGCCTGTGGGAGGGATGCTCACTGCTGTTGGGTTGCTAATTATTTCTAGGCCTTTTCAGTGGACAGACCTAGGAAATAAATATCTTTTTAAAAAAGAGCTTGATATCAACTTCTGCGGATATTTCCAATTAGGGTTTGTAGGGTTATTAATTTTGATTTTGTATTTTTTTCTCTAGTGTGGAAAATCTTTGTCTTAAATAACATTAACATAATTGCCTTTTGCTTTTGGAAGCTCAGCCTAGAGGCTGCTTCTTAATACCCCAATTAATTAATTAACACCCTATTTAAATTCTTTTCTCTGCAAACTAGTGGTGTGGATTCTTTTGTCTACAGCGCAATCCTGACTGTAAGCAGTGTAGGCAGGAGAGGTGGCCCTGGGCTTGGTGTGGGAAGGACCTGGGCACTGCGCATGGTTAAGCCAACCGATGCAGATGACCCCAAGTGGGACAGTTGTTGGGGACGCATTGAGCAGAGACCTGAGTCACTCAGGCGTGCCTTTGTGCAAATCCCAAATCACCAACACCTGTGCTTCTGTTTTTCAACAGGAGTGCTTCTCTACCCTTCTTCCTTTTCCCTAAATGGGACCGTGGGGAGCACATGACATTAGGCTCCGAGCAGGGGTCCAGGGTCTTCTCTTACCCGTGATCCTGGTCACCTGAGCAAGTCTTTTGGCAGCTGCCCCATCACCAGTTCAGAGAAGGTGAATCAGGAGTCGTGGATGTGAAAGCACGTGGGCAGTTGGGACCAGCTGGTCACTCCCGGGACCCTGAGGACTACACTGAGCTGGGGCTTCGGGGCAGGGATGAGTCACACAGGTGGGACATTCTCGTAACTGTCCGTGGCATCTTCATGCTGAGACCTGACCTTTCCGGCAGAGTCCCCTTGGAGCTGTGTCTTCACCGAGGAGTAGACAACTGCGGCATGCTGGGGTGGAAAGAAGAGGAAGGAGATTCGGGAACAGGGAGAGAGGATGGGGCTGTGGGAAGTGGTGGGAGAGAAAACAGGCAGGGGCTGTAGGGAGTGGTGGGAGAGAAAACAGGGACGGACACTCACCTTGTCCTCTAGGGACGCTCCGGAGGCACTGGCTGTGGAGGGAAAGGCACTCACTGTACTACGGGCATCCCGACCTGCTCAGCCCAAGCTGCGAGCTTTCCCCCCAGAGGCTGGGAGCCACTGAACCCTTTGCACCGGTGCTTCTGCTCCCCCCCCCCACCCCGACCCCCAATGTGCCCCACAGCACAGGTGGTTTTCTGTCTTACCGTTTCGTAGCCCAGCCCTCTGCAAGCTGTCTGTAATCTCCATTGATCTGTAAGGTCCTTCCTCACGACCACGCCAAGGAACCTTGCTCCCTGCCTTTACCACGTGTCAACACAGAATTTCTCTCTGCTTTAATCTTTGCCTCTCTTAGCTAACAGCACCTCCTCCTGACTCCAACCTCAGAGTACCCCCCTGACTGCTCGGCGGGTTCCCATGAGAGCGCTTCACGTGCGTGCCCGCGGGAAAACCCTCTGTCACGTTAACGGGTTCTCGTCCTTAGCTTTATCTCCACGGTTCTCCAGAAAGGGAGCTGCAGTGAGAGGGAGGTTTAGCTGATGGGATTTGCCAGATCCTACGTGTTGGGAATTAAGAGTCTCAGAGAACTGGATGGAAGCATCATAGCCACAAGTGCTGTATGGAGACAGAGCCTAAAAAAAAAATGCTTCTGGGACAATTGAGGCTTCTCTTTATCACTGTGTTCTTACCATCGACCTTTCAGGGTTACAGATCTTCTTAACGATGTGATAGAACCTAGGTTCTCTCTTCCCAGAATTATAGTCATACGTGTCGAACTATGTGTACAATTTTAGGGGTTTCATGCAAACCTCAGGGAACTGGGGAAGAAGTCTTGCTACAGATCATTAGTAAATAAAGTGCCTGAGATAGAAGTTGTCCACCAACACAGTGCTCAGCTTCAGTGGTGTTCTGACAAATCCGTTAAAGAGTGTGAACAACAGTACATGATCAAGGTAATTCTAGAAGCCGCATTCAATTAACCCAAACAACTTGGAGGCAGTTCTGATTCTGCCATTCAAAGGGTCCTGACTCATGGGGGTGGCTGAGAAAGCCAAGTGACGGACAAGGCAGGTGGTCAGTGTTGGCCAAGGACGGTGATAGGCTCTATAAGCAGGAGATCTTGCAGCAAGACAGAAGACTTGGTCTTCGGTTCGTCTTTTGCTGGATTTATGATCTTGGGAAGGCCCTAATGCCATTTGTAATACAAGTGCAAGATTAGACTACAGTGGAGATTTCTACCACAAAGGTGTAGGGGATTTTAATTTGCAAGTGAGCTGCTGTATTTGGAAAAGCCACCTATGAAATGGGGGAAAATATGTGCTCGCTATATATCTGATAAGGGGTTAATATCCAAACTATATAAGGAACACAGGGAACTCAATAGCCAGAATCCTCCCACTACTGCCTCAACTAAAAACGGGCAAAAGACCTGAATATACATTTCTCCAAAGACAGATGGCCAGCAGATGCTGGAAAGGTACTATGCAACATCACTGATCATTAGAGACATACAAATCAAAGCCACCATGAGATGTCACCTCTCACCTGTTAGGATGGCTGTCATTACAAGGGCAAGAGCTAACAAGTGTTGGGGAGGAAGAGGAGAAGAGGTAGCCCTTGTGCCCTGTTGGTGGAGCTGTAAGTTGGTGCAGCCACTGTGGAAGACGATATAGAGGGTCCTCAAAAAATTACAAATAGAACTACCGTATGATCCAACAATCGCATTTCTGGGTATGCACCCAAAGGAATTAAAAATCAGGATCCTGAAGGGATAGCTACACCCCATGTTTGCTGCAGCATTATTCACGGTAGTCAAGGCATGGGAACCACCTAAGTGTCCCCGAACAGATGAATAGGTAAAGAATATGTCACACACACACACACACACACACACACACACACTGGAATACAATTCGTCCGTAACAAAGAAGGAAATCCTGACGTTTTGACACCATGGGTGGACCTGGAAGTTGCTGTGCTAAGTAAACGAAGCCAGACACAGAAAGAAAAATCCTGCACGTGCTCACTTTATGTGCAGAATCTGAACTAGTCCAGCTCATAGAAACAGACGGTAGGACAGTGGTACCCAGGGGCTGTGGGAGGGGGAACAGAAGGAATGGTCAAAGGGTACAGGGTTTAAGTTACATAGGACGAGTGAGTTCTGTGGATCCACTAGGGAGCACTGTGCCTGTAGCTGGCGATAGTGTATCGCATACTTACGATCTGTGTTAGGTGTCCTAACCACACACACACATAATAATCATGATGATGATAGTAATGATCATTATAAAAAATAAGAATGGGTGGAATAAAATTTTACGAGATACTACCCATGCTTGTGGCCTTGAGGGTGGTGATGGCTTCGCTGGCATAGACTTATCCTCAAATCGTCCAGTTGTATACGTTAAATATGTACAGCTTTTTCCACATCAAAAAAAGTAGTAGTGAACTACTTATAATATGCTAGAATATGGATGAGTTGCAAAACATTATGTTATGGGAAAGAGGCCAAAGAGACTACATTGCATATGATTTCATTTACATGAAATTATAGAAAAGCAAAACTCCAGGGACAGAAAGTAGGCCATTGGTGGCTGGGGCAGAGCTGGAAAAGTTATCTGCAAAGGGACAGGAGGGGACTTCCCGGGATGTTGGGAGTGTTCTATGTCCTGATGGTGGTGGTGGGTCTGGGACTGGATACACTTGTTAAAATTAATTGACTATCTGTCACCTATCCTTAGGTGTCCCCATGGACGGATGTGTCCAGCTTGGACAGAAGACGGGAGTGCAGCCATGGAGCCCCAGCCCAGTAGGGCCCACGGCTCCCAAAGGACTCCAACGGTGGGAAGCTGGATGCGAGCAGGTGGGGATGAGGCCATTGAAGGGTCACAAAAACTGCTGGATTAGGGACGGCCGCTGTACCAAGGAGCGGCAGGAAGGAGTGTCAGGCAGGAAGTCAGAAGACAGCACTCACTCGCCTCTCAAGGAACGGCCTTCTTCTGCACCTGTTGCCAGACAGGTGGACGCCAGCTCCCAAGCACCAGCCGGGCGAGTCCTTTCCCACCCAGGTCCCCAGCACCCTCCAGGATGGTGAAGGGAGACCAGCCACAGAAACAGAGAGGCCAGCTCCACCCTGCCCTCTCACCGCCACCAGCTGCCGTTCTGAAGTTTGCCTGAACTAGCGGAGGGCTAAGTTTTGATGAACATCTTGAACTGGATATTCTAGCTGCTGACTCGAGACTGTGACATACCGTGTCCACCTGCTGTCTGTTACCTACGAGAATGGAGAGTGTACTGAAAAGCCTTTGCTGCCAAAATGTTCACCCTGAGCGTGTGGGAAGATCTCCCGCAGAGCAAAGTTTCAAGAAACAGTGGGGAAACACATTTTTGTAATTAAGTCCTCAGTCTCGCTTGTTCCGTATATTGGCTACATGGGGCTGTTTATATGAACGAACCGAACATATGTGTCTATATTTATATACGTTATGTGAACGTGTATCTACACACGTTCTCACCACATAGCAGGTGGCTTGTAAACCTCATTACTTAAATACTTAATTCATTACTTCAGGGAAATTTTCAGACATCCGCCTTCACGGTCACAATATCGATCAGAAGGATCTGATCGTCAGGAGATACACGAAGCATCTTTTGGAGTCTGTCTTCTCTCGTTGGAATCTAAGCCCCGCCTACAAGGATTTCCACCTGCCTTGTCTGCCGATCGACTACGTGTACTCACTGCAGCGCCTAGCACGTAGGGGGTACTCAGTAAACACATGTTGAATGAAGGAGTATAGTTTGCAACCAGAATCTTCCCCAGTGACTTACCTTCCCCTTCTTGCCCCGGTCGAATATTCTGGATCTCAGAATATACCAAGTGTCCCTCTCCGAGACTCCCTGGAAAGGAGAAATGGCACTTTCAAGGCTGCTGCCATCAGTGGTTATGTGCTACACAGGTTTCTTCCTAAGCTTCCTCCCCACCTTCTTGGACACAGAATGAAGCAGTGATTTCTCGGGGCGTCTGGGTTTGGGATGCCGTAAGGACACCAGGGCTTTCTCCAGGCATCCAGCACATTATCTTTCCCAGGCTCAGGCGGGAGCAGCTTCCCTACGGGGACTCCTTACCATTGCCGTACAAATGCTGGAGCTCCACTGGGCTGTCTTTCTGTCCCTGGCACCTGCCATGGGGGGCCTGTCCTGGGCCTGTGGCGGGAGGGCTCCTGTGACACATGGAAACGCATGATCATCCCTGGAACATCATAAGATGCACAGCAGCAGGATGGCCAGAGAAGAAGGGGCATGGGGGACATCAGCGGACAGCGGGGGACAGGGACCCGGAGAGGAAGGGGTGTGGCGGGGCGGGGAAGAGGAGAAGGGAATCAGCAGATGGCAGGGGACCAGAGACCAGGAATGGTTTAACTGGACCTTCAGTAGGTCCATATAGAGCCGGACTGTTCTTTTGAAAGAAACCCTAGGACCACAGTATGGGCAGACTTTTGGGGACAAGGCTGGCCAGTGTCTGACATCATTGTAACAACCATCCCATAGACGGAACGGTCACACTCAATTGGTTACAAAAGCCTCGCCTCATCACCAGGAGGTGTTGACTAAGTGTCTTCACACGGTCTTACCCGGACAATTCCAGAAGGAATTAGACACAGTCTGTGCTCCCAGTCACTGGCTATAACCCAAGACTGAGACGCGTAGGTAGAAGAACCAGATTTTCCAAACCAAAGTTAAAGACACAAGGTCTGATGAGTACACGTGCACATGTGAGACTTCCCTGAAAGCTGGGACAGTTGTGCACATTTACAGCAACACATTGCCTGACCAGAGTCTTGTCTGCTCCAGAAATACTCTGTGCCCACCTAGAAAACCTAAAATCTTTGGTATTACCCATTTGGGTGAGTGGATACATTTCAAATAAATGGATCTAAATACATGCAAAATCTATAATACGAACTATTAGAAGAATCTAGAAGTTGTGATTTTGCTCATTTCAGGGGATGTGAAAACGTGGGCACCTAGCCACAGGGGCAGAAAGACACCACGTGAGCTAATTTTGTAAAACCACAGTCCTGCATAGTCTATTCTTGGAAGACCGGAAGCCTGAGGCCTCACCTGGTTGTGTTTCCTGGAGAACCATCTCCTGCAAAACAAAGCAAAGGCACATTTGTGTCAGCAGAGGGCGCTCCTTCCCAAAAACTTCATGAAGGGAAACTGGCTTAGAGAGGCCATCAGAAAAAGTCCATTGAGACCATGCACCCGGTCCTGGATTTTTAGGAAAATGATCTGGAAAAGGACTGAACAACGCACGTAGCTTGCTGGGGATAGGGCTCTACGTTCCTGGGCCGAATATGCAATCGTCTGAGAGTTGACGAGGGTTCAAGGCAGAGATGACACACCTCAAGGAATACTGCCGGGGACCAAACGGTCTCTCTTGCAGAGCAGTGAGGGGATGTCACGGAGCATCCGTGCTCATGCCCAGAGGAGTCTCGGGCTCCGACTCAGGCCTGCTAAGGAGGCTCGTGGTCCAGATCCAGACTGGCCCATGCAGCCACATGCATGGTGCTGAGAACAACGTGGTGGGTTGAACCGAGCTGATTAGATCAAGAGACCGAGTTGGAGGGCAGTTGTACTAGAGCTGAAATAGCCTCTGGGCCCGTCTTCCACACTAGGCTCTCTCGCATCCCAACTGTCCTGATGGGACTAAAGCAGAAGCCTCTGGAAGTGTGCGGCTCTCCCCCGGGGAGGGGAGGAGGGGAGGAGGGCGGGCTGGCCCGTGGAGAGCCCAGCCCTCGGAGCACAGGACGGCAGCTTCAGGCTTTGACACGGGGAAGTCTCCAAGGAGGAAGCAGGATAGAGATTAGCCAGCCTCCCTTCTCACGGCCCTTTGGTGTCTCTTGAACGCCCATTTGTGGGGGGTTCAGATGGGCTGCGGTGTATAGCTGACTGACCATTTGAGCCAAAAAACTGCCCGGGGAAACTGTCCGTATTAAGTTTTTGGAACTTGACATTAAGAAGTTTACTTCCTTCCTACCTTTCACTCGAGACTTAGAGAACCCGGCCAGCTGCAGGCAACTCTCAACCACAGCACCTGTTCACACCTCAGGCGGAGGGTGTATGTCTGTGGGTGTTGAGGGCGGTGAGGGGGGAGACTGGTGGGTGCTCCAGGGAGCGGGGTGCTCGGCAGGGACCGGGCTTGGCCTCTAGCAGCGGGTAAGAGAGAACACAAACCTGACTTCCTCTGGTGCCGGCGGTAAATCAGCAGCCCTGCAGCCAGGACAAGAACGCTGAGCAGTCCCCCAGTGGCTCCCGCAGCAATGAGGCCCATTCTGTTCCCTGGAGTGCCTGAGGGGGGAGAGCCTGCATGAGCCCCGGGGAGAGAGGGCCAGGACATCCTGGAACTTTCCTCAGCCCGGCTGGGGTCCTGAGCCCTGGAGTGGGAGAGGAACCTAGCTGACCAGGGCTAGGCCCGGGCCGGTGCACAGGGGAGGCAGCCTGAGTGGCAGGACGGGACCCTGCGCTCCGGTAGGAGGCTCCAGGCTGAGGGTCTGGGGGGCCAGGGCAGAGGGGAGAACGCAGCCAGCTCCCTCCGCTCACCCACAGACACCAGCTCCAGATTAGCGTTTGAGGGGACCCTCTCTCTGGATAGTCCGTATTCTTGTACTCTGGCCTCTTGGGAATTGGCCCCGGCCACCCGGGAAGATGCCACATGAGGCTGGTTCGGCAGCCCGCTGAGAAAGAGAGCACATATCACTGCTGACGGGCACTCGGGGAACCAGCAGCAGCTCGGACATGGCTCGCCATTAAAACCACGCTGGGACCCCAGAGGGAAACAGCACTGCCTCGCTCCTCCTAGAAGCGCTGAAGGGGAGGAGAGAAGCCGAAGGAAGCAATAACTCAGTTGTCAGGGGTTTCTGACTTTTCCATTGGATCCATTCTCCTCATTCAAGAGATTTCATGTGGCTGATGCATTCATTCACTCAGTCACTCATTCACTCATTCGGTAGCCATTTATTGAGTCCTGCCATGTGCCAGGCCTTGAGGACAGAACAGTGAACAGGACTGCGAGGTCCCTGCCCTCATGGAACTTACAGTCCAGGGAGGGGAGGCAGACAATAAACAAATACATTTATAACATGTCTGGTGACGGTAAGGGCTAAAAAGCAAACCCAGACTAGAGGGGCAAAGAGTCGGTGGGGGTGGAAATGTTTGCATGCAGATTCTTGGTCCTGACAGAAACCAGATTCAGACTTCGGATGCCACAGGATTACACAGAGAACATTCGCGTACCAGAACCACAGCAACGTTAATTATTCCCACTTAACTACATGGCACTCTGTGTCTGTGGTTCCTGCCACAAGGTAGGCACTCAGCACCCAGGGCCACCGGCCATTGGTGGCATTTCTGTCTCTATGCTTTCCCTTCCTGACAAAATCAACACACCTATGAGTGATTCTGCCTGCAAACGGTGTTCGTGGGGAGTTGCCAGCCCTCCCCCCCGCTCACCATGACAGCTAAACCAGAGGAGTGGAATGCCAGGGAGAAATCCAGGGACACAGCAGCTTGGCTGTGTGTCCTAGAGTGAGTCTTTCCCCATTGCCCGCCTGGGCGTCCACCTGTGTCAAATCAGAATCAGCCATGCCTAGGGTACCTAGGGTTCCAGATTTAACGAGCAGAGAGCAAGTCTTTCCCCTCCCTGATAACCCCATTTCCTAGAAGAAATGGCTCCTCTGGGGAAAGGAGTTGAAATATGTTTTAGTTTGAAAGGCACAGAACAGTTGTGCTCCATCACCTCCAACAGTCTAGAAGAAATGGGCTAATTCCTAAAAACATACAACCTGTCAGGACTGATTCATGAGGACCGGACAGACCAGTAATGAGTGAGGAGATTGAGTCAATAATAAAACCCACCCAATGAAGAAAGCCCAGGGCCAGATGGTGTCACCGGTGAATTCTACCAAGCATTTAAAGAAGAATTTTAACTCCAATCCATTCAAAGTCTTTCCCCAAACCGAAGAAGAGTGAGCACTTCCAAACTATTTTATGAGGCCGACATCACCCTGACACCAAAGTCAGATAAGGACGCCAGGAGAAAAGTACAGAGCGATATCCCTGATGCATATAGATGCAAAGATTTCCAAAGAAGGTATCTAACTGGTCAACAGGTACATGAAAGGGGGCTCAGCATCCCTCATCAACAGGGAAATGCAAATCAAAACCACAAGGAGATACCGACTCACGCCTGTCAGAACGGCTATGATCAGAAAGACAAGAAGTAGCAAGTGTCGGCGAGGATGTGGAGAAAACCCACATGCGCTGTTCGTGGGAATGCGAGTTGGTGCAGCCACTGTGGAGAACAGTATGGAGGTTCCTTAAAAAATTAAAAACAACTACTATGTGATCCAGCAATCTCACTTACGGCTATGCATTTGAAGACAATGAAATTACTACCTGGAGGAGACGCCTGTCTCCCCGTGTTCTTGACAGCATTATTTATAGTAGCCAGGACAGGACAATACCTCAGCGTCTATTAACAAACAATTGGACAAAGAAAATATGGTATATGTCATTATTATATGTATATATGATGTATATCCCATCACATACATTATATATAATATTCCATCACATATATAATATATAATGTTCCATCATATACATTATATACATAATATTCCCTCATATATAATGTATATGATATTCCATCATATATTATATATATAATATTCCATCATATATATATATATTCCACCATATATATTACATATACTATTCCACCGTATATATTATATATAATATTCCATCACATATAATATATAGAATATGCCATCATATATATTCTATACATAATATTCCGTCATATATAATGTATATGACATTCCATCGTATATTATATATATAATATTCCATCATATATACTATTTCACCGTATATATTATATATAGTATTCCATCATATATACGATGCACTATTAGCCATAAAAAAGATACCCTGCCATCAGCAGCAACATGGATGAGACTTGAGAGTACTATGTTAAGTGAAATAAGTCAGACAGAAAGACAAATACCGTAAGAGCTCACTTAGATGTGGAATCTAGAAACGCCAAAGTCGTAGAACAGCTGGGGTGGCCAGGGGCTTTGGGGGGAGAGCAAGATGGCGGTGTTAGTCAAGGGGCACAACCTTCCGGTCATGATGGGAGGAGCCAGTGCGGGGCGTGTAACACACAGCGTGGTCGCTACAGTTAGGGACCCTGCGCCGCACACGTGATAGCTGCCGAGAGCAGGTCCTGAATGTCCTCCCCACGCACACCCATGCGCACACGATGCTGGTGTGAGGTGGTGGAGTGTTAACCCACCCCGTTGCGGCAGTCGTCCCACGTGATAGAGCACGTCATCACGTTGTATATATCATCATATATGTACCACCAATTATGCCAATTCTGTCTCAATACAGGTGGGAGAAGAGAGAGGGAGGTGTAGACTCCACAACTGGATCGGTGGGTTAAGATCCTGGCTCCTCCGGCCGTGTGGCCACAGACAATGATTTCATCTCCCTGTGCCTCAGTTTCCTTTTCCGCTGTTGGTGCATTGTTGACATACGTGAAGCGCTCTGAACGCTTCCCGATGTGGCGGGTGGCGTCCAGGCAAGTGTTAGGTTTCGTCTGGCACCCTCACGCTACGCCCCAGGCCCTTGGGAACCTCGTGCTACCTTCCGATCCGTTCAGGGGACGTCCCCACAAGTTAGGTCCGCTCCCACACAGCACCACCCCGGCCACCTTCAGCCCATTCCACAGACTGCATTGTGTTTCCCCCAAGATTCACATACTGAAGAAGCCTGGAGTCCCAGCGTGACGGTTTTGGGGAATGGAGCCTTTGGGGGGGGTCATCAGGTTTAGGTGAGGTCTGGGGGGGGGCCCATGATGGGATTAGTGTCCTTACAAGAAGAGACACCCGAGACACCCCCGCCCCCGTCACCCCTCTCTGCCACGTGAGGACACAGGTGTTCCAGGAAGGCCGCTGTCTGCAAGGGGGGGGAGAGGGCCCTCCCGGAACCCGACCACGCAGGCGTCCTGATCTCAGACTTCCCGCCTCCGGGCCGGTGAGAAATGCATTCCTGCGGGGGAAACCACACGAGCACAGACTGCCAGACGTTCTCTGCTGCCGGAAGCTCTCCCGTTTCTGCGCACAGAGATTTTGCACTAAGGCCCACAAGTTTAAAAGATTTTGTGAGAAATCCCCTCCCTGTCATTGGCCAGCCGAACCCTCGACGTCTGCTTACTCCGTGAGAGCGCGTTCCCCTAGCGGAGGATGACACCCGTTAGAGTCGTGCACGCCAGTGCGACGGCACGCGTGGGCAAGGACACAGGTCCCTTGTACTGACCTTAACTTCCGGAAGCAAGAGGAACGTGTTCACACTCAGCTCTGAGTTTCCAGCAGACTCTCTCCTGCCCGCTTCAGGGAGTGTCGCCTTTGGGCTCCCCGAGGACACCTGTTTCGGTACAAGAGCCCTTCCCCCAGAGGCCGCCCTCCCGCTTGCAGAGCCTTTCTGGGGTTCAGGGCCGGCGCATCATCTTCCTGGGGGGGCGCCCCTCGGCGGCTTCCGGCTGTGCTAGCCTCTTCTCCCTCTAGAAATGCCACGAGCGTGACACCGGGCTCGGTCTCTGCCCATCTGTGCCGGGACCACACCCACTCACAGCGTTTGCTGAGAAATTTCCAGAGTGAGAGGCGGACGCTCCCGTGGCACCTGTGTGTGGGAAGACCTGACCGGGGAGGGCCCCCGTGATCACAGGACTCGCCCCGAGGGAGCTGAAGGGAAACTGCACGGCAGCCGGGTGGCCCCCACAGCAGCCCCCTGTCCCACAGCCCCTGAGCCACCTGCTCGGGGACACGACTGTGTCAGGGCCGACCGCTCTCGGCCCGTTCAGTGTGGCAGACGGTGGGGACTTCCTTGGAGGACTTCTGACCTTGCCCTCCACCTCTCGCAGCTACGTGATTGTGTGCAGGTGTGAGCTTTGTGACCTTACACGAATTGCCACACCTTTCTGAGCCTCAGAGTTCTTTTCGGTAGAATGGAGACACCAGGGACATCTTCACCTTCCGGGATAGTTGCTGCGGTCAGTATAACCGTGTGTGTAACATTCATTCACTCAGTAGGTGTTTATCGAATGCCTACTGTGGGCCAAGCCCTGGTCCTGGCACCTGGGATACAAGAGTGGTCAGAATACAGACCTGCCTTCGGGAGGCTAGTATGGGAGCGGTGGTGGGAGGGACAGAGAGACACGGCGCGGCCGGTGGGGGTAAGCGCTTTGAGGAACAACACGGGGGCCCTGGGGAGGAAGGGCCAGGGTGGTCTGGGCACGTCTCACTGGAAAGGTCTCACTGGGGGAGGTGAGGGGTGAGTATGAGGCTGTCACGAAGAGCAGTGCAAAGGCCCTGAGGCAGGAATACGACTGGATGGCTTGAGGAAGAGACAGGGGGCCGCGGTGGCCGGAGTGGAGGAAGTGAGGGGAGGGAGGAGGGAGAGCAGGTCCTGCAGAGCCGCGGGACCTGGTGGACGATGGCCGTCACCCTGAAGGAGACGGGAAGCCCGCTGACGGGGCTTTGTACGGAAGAGCAACGTGAGGTTCAGGCTCCTTGGGATGCTGCGCAGGGAAGGGGCTGTGGAGAGCAAACGCGGACGCAGAAGGCCGGTGGGGGCGTTGCCGCAATAATGAAGGGAGGGAATACTGGCGACTCAGGGGGCAGGGGAGGCTCCGGGAATGGCTCAGGTCCCGGCCTATCCTGAAAAGCCAGCTGGATGAGACGCGCAGGTGGCCTAGACGCGCAAGACGGAACAAACGGCAGGCCTGAGTTTTGGCCTCAGCAAGGAGGAGGGTGGGGCTCGATGTCCCGGGCGATGCGGCAAAGCAGGAGCAGTTGGTTCGGGGGCAAAACCAAAACTTGGGATGAATTCAGTTTGAAGATGCGGACAAGCCCTTCCTGTGGAACATCTGGATTGAGCACCGGACGCGTGAGAGGTCTCAGCTGTAGGGGGTGTGGGAGTCGTGGGTAAATAAAAGTCCAAGGTGCATTTAAAGTCACGAGACAGGGTGGGGGGCGCCTGGGTGGCTCAGTCGGTTGAGCGTCCGACTTCGGCTCAGGTCACGATCTTGCGGTCTGTGAGTTCGAGCCCCGTGTCGGGCTCTGTGCTGACAGCTCAGAGCCCGGAGCCTGCTTGGGATTCTGTGTTTTCGTCTCTCTCTGCCCCTCCCCCACTCATGCTCTGTCTCTCTCTGTCTCAAAAATAAATAAACGTTAAAAAATTTTTTTTTTAAATAAAAAAAAGATAAATAAATGTAAAAAAAAAAATTTAAAGTCACGAGACAGGGTGAGACAGTGCAGACAGTGGGCACGGAGGGGGGACCGAGGACAGAGGCCCGGAGAGATGGGAGGACCCGGTGAGGGAAGCCTAGACCCCGTGTCTGGCCACGGGCAGGGGACAGAGCGAGCCGCGTCTGGCGAGTCCAGGAGGAATGTGGTCCCGGAAGGAAGGCGGGGCCAGCTGTGTCGGGAGCTGGTGACCGCCAGAGTGACACGGAGACAGAATTGCCGTTGACCCCAGCAATGTGGAGGCCCGTCCACCCTCGTCAGCGCGAGTCGGGTGCCGGAGAAAGCCCGGTGCCGACGGGGTTGGGAACTCTGTGCGGGAGCCTGGCCGCTGTGGCTTCTTGGGGACAGAGGGAGAGACACAGGGGCCCAACGGTGGGGCCCAACGGAAGGCCCGTCCCCTGAGCACACGTGACCGGGCCTGCGTCCCCTCCCCGTGCCTGTCGGCCTCCTGCCCTGCAGTCTGGGCCCTGAGACCGTCAGGCCTGCAGGATGGCTGGTCCTGTGGGGCCGCAGGAGGCCGCGATGGGCCCCGATGCCTCCCTGAGAGACGCGTGCCCTTGACACGGACGACCCTGCGATGCCGTTAAGGAGCTGACGCGGCTCTTTGACATCGGCACGCGACGGGTCAGAGGGCGGGCATGTGCGGTCGTCTCCGGGGCGAGAAACGGCTCCTGCCGGCCATGCCCCACGTGCCCTCTCAATGTTCCCACGAAGAAACTGTATCGCGGTGGGAGATGGCAAAGTGGAACCAGAGGAGGCAGAATCAGCAGCCGTGTTGGCCACGCCCACCCCCAACCTGAGGAAGCCACGGTAAGTAAGGCCGCTGGAGAGGACGGCTCACCTGTGACAGTGACGTTCAGGACCGCGCTGCAGACGAGGCCGTGGCCGTTGTCGGCCGTGCAGAAGTAGCCCCCCGCGTGGCTCCCGCCGACCGCGGGGATCTCCAGCTGTGCCCTCCGGGAACGCCGGCGTTTCGTCCCCAGGCTCTCCCCCGTGTCCTCCCGGTGCCAGGAGAACGTGGTGTCCCCTGTGCCTTCGGCCGCGGAGCAGATGAGGACCAGAGGCTCCCCTGCAAGTGCCCAGCCCTCCGGGGGCTGGGTCTCCAGGAGCACTCCGGACACCGGGACCCCTGCGTGGACACGAGACAGTGGGTGAGGGCCTGGGGGCAGGGGGGAGCTGGCGTGTCGGACGGGGTCACTCTCTACGTGACTTTAAGATAAGATCTACTCGTCAGCGTGGGGCCCTTGGGTGGCTCAGTCGGTTAAGCGTCCGACTTCAGCTCAGGTCATGGTCTCGAGGTTCGTGAGTTCGAGCCCCGTGTCGGGCTCCGTGCTGACGGCTCGGAGCCTGGAGCCTGCTGTGGATTCTGTGTCTCCCTCTCTCTCTGCCCCTCCCCCGCTCGTGCTCTGCCTCTCTCTCTCGCAAAAATAAATAAACATTAAAAAAAAAAGATATGTTCGCCAGCAGGTGCTGGTGTTGTAGCACATAGACTGTGCAGTTGGGACCGAGACCCTCACTAACCGTCCTGTCTCCATCCTGAGACATGAAGTCCCAGGAGAGACAAAGCAGCGTTTGAGTTTTGTCTGAGGTCCTGGCGGCTGCCTGAATCGTCTGCAGCGACAGGTGACCGTGACCTGTCTGCAGTGACAGGCGGTGGCTGGCACTGGGCTGGACCACACCTGCTTCTGGGAGCCCTGCTCAGGTGCCTAAGACGAGATGGTGATTGTATTGATCTCTGCAGGTGTGTGCGTCCCGCTCGTGGGCAGGCGCTCCCGCTCTGGGTGGCTGTTGGTTGGGAAGAGGCTACGCCTAGCCCCTCCGTAGTTCGCCCCCAGATCTGGCCTTCTAGAAGGTGCCGGCTCAGTAAGGAGCAGGGCGCCTCGTCGTCTGGCTCGCGTTCGTCTTCCCGAACCCTTGCATCGAAGTCGGCCGCTAGCCTTCCGAGGCGCTACGGTTCCCAAGGAAGGCTGAGTTTTTAGAAAAATGGTGGTGGTTCTTTGATCACCCTACCTCGCTTCTCAGGGCCAGCCGCCCCCATCGGGAGGCGGTCCCCGCCTGCACAGCGCGAAGGCAGCAGTTTGTGGGGGTGGGGGAAGCCCCCACCCACCCCCACCCCGCCGGCAGCTCTCCCACGCTCACCCTGCACGTAGACGTGCACCGGGAGGCTGAGCTTGTGCACGCCCTGGGCCGCAGCAGCCCCGCACGTGTATGACCCCGCGTCTTGTCTCCAGATGGCTGCGATCCGCAGTTCCGGGGCCCGGCTCCAGTCTGACAGCACGACCCAGCGGTCCCTGAAGAAGCTGAAACGAAGCACAGTGTCCGGCCGCTCTGGAGGCAGCTGAGTTTCGCAGCTCAGGTTCACAGAACTGCCCTCTGTGGGCTGGGAGGGGGTGACTTTCAGCTTCGGGTGTGGAAACAGTTCTAGAGAGAAGAGGGAAACCAAGGTCTCAGAGGGCGGCCCTGGGGGCCCTGGGGCAGGCGGGCTTGGCTGCTGGGTCCTGGGGAACTTCAGACACAAGGCAGGACACGGGCGGACCCCGCCTTCCCCTCTTTCCGCCCCAGCTCGAGTGCAGGGGCCCCGCGGCTCTGCCTGCCGGGGGACACGCGTCCCTTGTTACCCAGCGTAGGGACGGCAATGGGTGGGTGCCCTGTCACACACTGAGCAAGTCGGTAATCTGCATGAAATGCAAGGTTTACCTTGAATTTGAACAGACTTGGTATTTGACTTCCATGGGTGCATTTTGTCCGCACGCCCAGTGCAGTGGTAGAAGCCACTGTTGTTTGAACTTGCTCGTGGTATCGAAAGGTCCTGGCTCTGATTGGAGGCGGAGATGACTTTTCCGTTCCAAATGTACTTCACAGAGGTCAGTGTCTCTCGACTCCTTGTCTGGCACCTCAGGACCAGTGTGTCACCTTCAAACACGCCATGTGGAGCCTGGAGCACGAGCCAGCCTGGAAGCCACGCAGAGACAGGGGCTTGGTGCTGAGGACGCCCCCTCCGCTGGGTGCAGCTCGGATCGCAAGGCTTGGCTGTGTTTTTCCTGTCTCTCTTGCAGGATTCGTCTCCTACCCTGGGCCCACTCCTTCCCTCCCGAGTCTGTATGACCTGCTTCAGCGGCAAGTCGTAAATGAACCCCAAACACACCACCTTGACACCCCCCCGCCCGCCACTCGGGGGCAGAACCACAGCATGAGGATTCTAACGTGACCGTGAGCCGCACAGTGACTTTGCCGAACGCGGTTACAGATCACCCCCGACCGGCTCACCCGGGCCCCAAGCGGGAGTCACTGGGGGTCGGGGGGGGGGGATTCCGGGGAAGAGACTAGAAACTGTCACCGTGCACTGGGGTTTGCTCTGTGGCAGGCTTGTCAAACACAAACCCCCGGGGGCGAGGGACGGGGAGCGGGGTCCCTGGCGGACATTCTCCCGCTCTTCAGACGCACGTGACAGGTCAGTTCTGTCCCCTGTAAGGTGACTCAGGGACTGACTGCCTGTCCCCCAGCGCGGTCCCCATGCGGTGGTCCAGACCATTGTCTGTGAAGTGGGCAAAGCAGGACCGGGAGAGAGTGGGTGCCCCCTGAGGCAGGACAGTGGGAGGAGAGAAGGGACGGGTGTCAGGAAGGGGGAGGGGGAGGGACACAGGCCTGACGGGGAAACTCCCCTCCTCCGAACTCATCTGTGTCCCTGTCTTGTCTCTTGCAGGAGGCTGGCCAGCCCTGAGGGCACGGGCTAAAGCAGCCTCAGTTTGCAATCCCCTAAACGAATTCCTTAATTCCTCCCCGTAAAGGCACAGGGATGTCTGCCGAGTGGTGTTAGACAATGACACTCTAACCTCTGTCTCGACAGTCCTTTGAAAAACATCTACAGACAATGAGGAGCCCTGGGAAATGACGGTGTTGGAGGTCAAGGGTTAGAGCTGAGCGAAGGCCCCCAGGTCTGCCCACCCCAGGGGGCGAGGATACGCAAAACGACTTGTAAAGGTCTAAGTAATTCACCTGCTTGCTCACCTGAAGAAAAGATCATGTTCACTTGGTCACTTGGGAGCGAGTCCTGGGTCTGGCATCTGTACTGTCCAGAGTCACGGACCTCCAGGGTGTTGCCTGGGGTTTCGCGTAGCATTCTCCTCCCAAGGTACCAAAGGAACCGTTTTATTTTCTCTGGAGCGTGGAAGTGAAATACATTGCAAGTCAGGGTCACTGTCTCTCCTCTGAAGGCGACGGTCCATGGAGGATAGAGGGAAATCACGGGTTTGGACGCAGCTTCTGAGGAAGAGAGAGACAGAGCCTGAGATGGGGATGCCTGTGGTCCCCGCCGCGGCCGTCTGTGTGGGACGGACCCGAGGACCAGGCTTGGGGGGATCCCCAGGAAAGCCCCCGTCGGGAGGAACACGGTTTGCCTAGGCTCGGCTTTCCTGGCTGCATTCACCTTTGCCAGGGGTGCGGTGGCCGCTCTGTGGTCTGTAGGGGCAGGCTGGCCTTCCAGGGGACGACCCCAGCCGGCCCCGCTCTCCGTGGAAGGGCAGCCATGCGGGCTGGGCCCTCGGTCGGTCCCTCCTGACTCCCTCCTGTTACAGCCGTCTGTCTAAGAGGAGCCTTTGTGTGGAGTGGCCGCGTGGTGGGGTGGGGGCTGTCGACGGGGGCTTGGGGGGGGGGGAGTGTAGGAATTTGGGGGTTGATTATGCAATTATGGAGAAGTTGTATTTTTACCGAAACACGAAGTAGGTGTGGGATAGTGATGCTCAGACAGAGGCACACAGAGCGTGAGTGCCAGGAGCCAGAAGCTTCTCACTCCCCAGACTCAAGGATCTGCTTCTTGACAGTGGAATATGGGCCTTGCATGAAATCAGGCCCTAGGATCTTTGGAACTCCGACGGACAGACAGGAGCTGGAGTGTGTTCAGTAAGAGTTGAATTCTCCCCGCTAAAAATCAGGGAAAAGACTTCTCTCTGCCTTCCTTTTCTTTAAGAATTTCTTTCTAGCGTACGTGAATCTTTGGACACTTGCCAGTCTCACCACTGGGGAATGTCCCGCTCAGGAAGGAGGCATCGCCTTTTGGAATGTGGACAGCTAGGGGCAGAGACGTCTCCCTGCTCCAACACGCACGGCAGCCCCAGCCCCAGACTATGCAGACGTTCTTTCCTGGCGTGGCTAAGAGCCAGTTACCCCGCACAGTGGTCTTCCCAGGTACTGAGATAGAGCTCGGATGAACTGTGTGGGACAGAAGGCACCATCAGGGCCTTGTGCCTGACAAGTGACTATTTGGCCGTGGGACCTGTGTGCCGTGGGAGGAGGGGCTGCTCAGCTGAGTCAGGAGTCGAGATTCCCTGGTGCCCTGGTGACCTCTTAGCGGATGGCCTGAGATGCCCGTCGCACCCTGGTTTGACTTGTCTTCAACAACAAGTGTTTTCTTTCTCTGCTACCTCTGTGGAGAAGATTTCTGGATTGGGAGAAAATTTTGCTTTTAATTACATTTCCCCAGCAACAAACTGCCACGGAGGCACTTCCCTCTCTAGGTGTTTATTTTCTGAGTTTTGTACCTTTGAGATTGGGAGGGTTGGTCACTGAAGTCGACCCAGAATACACCACCGTGGCCTGAAAAATTATGTTGAGCTGAGGGCATTTCAGAGTAGGTTTCATATATGTTTTTTATTCTGAACACCCTTACCTGCCTCCCAGAAGGACTCTGTTATAAATCGCCCCCCAGGAGTAACCAGGAGCAGTGGACTCTTACCAGCAAAGACTAAACAGACGTCACGAAACTACCCTAATGTGCCGTCTGCTCTCCAAAGGGCCGGGGTGTCTTTCCTGAAAGCCCTTCGTTTTCCAAGAAGTGTCCTCCTCCCTGGCCCCTTTCCCTGCTCAGACGGTATCTGAGCCCCAAGTCCCAACCGCCTCCCGGGCTCGCAGTTTCTGTGCGCCCTGGTAAGAAGGGAATACAAATCTTTCTCCTGCGAATCTGTCTTTTGTCTGTTTAATTGGCAGTCCCCAGTGAGACACTTAAGGGGAAAGAGATGTTTTTCTTCCCTGAGATGCTACTCACCATTGGAAACCTCCACCCACACTCCCTTCCCCTTTGTGGCCTGCTGCCTGGGCCAGCAGTTTGTTGGGCTAACCTCTCAGTGTTACCGAGGAAATACGATTGCAAAGTGACCTCTCGCATTCTGCCTGAGATGCAGGAATTCATGACTTTGGGGACAGTTACCAGCCAGTACTGGGTAGGGAGATGTCAGGGGAATAGAGCCAGGAGAGGACCCCCCCACCCCCTGCCCCCAGGGGGGGGGGCGCTGGGAGTGGTCTTGCCTCTATGGTGAAGGAGCCAAGCTTCCTGGGGGGTTGGGGGGTGGGGAGAGCTCTCATGCGGTTTTGGTTACCTCCCTCCTCCCCCAACTTCCTGTCGTGCTGCCTGAAGCTGGGGCCCCTACCACGTTTAAAAAATCAATATGAGACTCCAGCTTTGTTCTGCAGAATTGCCTGTGGTAATCTAAGTTCGGTGAAGTAGAAAATAAGCCAGATTATTTCCATGTGCAATATTCCATTTTTCAAAACCAAAATCTCAATCACGGGGGCATGCAATTTATCATAAAATCTTAAAGTGGAATCACCGTAGACGTGCTTTTTCGTTAATGCCTTTACGCTCACATGAGGACTGTCCACATTTAAGGACGGCTGCAGACTTTAACCATTCTTACCTTTGTCTGCAAGAATACCCAAATAGATCTTTTAGTTACACCCGAATGTAAAGGGGATGCTCTCCCTGTGTTGGGGGCAAAATTACAGAGTAATGGGAATGCTTGTTTTAGATGAAAAAGCTGATGTTCTGTTTGGTGATGCAAACATTCTTGTGTCTCCACAGACTTTTTCTGTCTCTCTTTAGAGGATCGTACAGGCTATTCCATGTTTGCAGTGACCATGGATAGAAACCCCTACTGTCCGTGTTCCTGGGAAGCATCTGGGATGGGAAGGGGGGACTGGGCGGCGGGTCTTGTACCCGAGGGAAGGGAAACCTTCCGCTGGCGTGTGCAGCTTGTTTCTCACTGGTCCGCGGACGCTGTCCCCTGCTGTGTGCTCAGAGAAGACGCACCTCGTCGGGGTCTCATGAGGTTTGGACTGAGTCAGTGAGCTTAACCACATCTAGTGGCTGATCTGAGATACTTGGTGTATTTTCTTCTCCATCGTAGAGCATTTAGCGAAGTCTGGCCAAGTGACAATCTCTTCCCAGTTAGGCAGGGTTTTGTGGGAGATGGTCCGTGTCCCCTGACCGAGGGGGACGGCCACAGACCCAGGAACTGCAGGGGACAGTGTACATGAGGGGGCCGTGGCTCCTGCTGGCTGGGGCCGGATGACAGCAACCAGCCCCCCAGGATGAACTCAGTGGTTCTGAAGGGATTTTTGGACAGCTCCCCCAAAGCCTGGTCTTCCTGCGGACCAGCAGGGCGGGGGCTCAGAGGCGACACGATCTGAGCCGTTACCAGGAAAACATCTACACAGCCTGCGGGACTTTGGGGTGGAGAGCTTGCTCATGGTAGGGGTGGTGGTGTGTTGGGCCAGGAAAGGTGAAGAGGCAGAGATGTTTGCATCCTGGGTGCCCCTCACCGAGGTCCCAGCCTACCTCTCGCCTTCCCTCCCAAGCTTCTGTGCACCTGTCAGGGCGGCCAGCACCCCACATCAGGTGCGGGCACGCCCCTCCTTGACCTCTGTGACATGCGCCCCAGCCCTCCCCCTCCATTCATCTGACGCAATGGCAGGTATGACCTGAGAGCATGACTCTCCGGCTCATGGGGTCAGAGTCATAGGACAGGGTGACGTTGCCCTGCCTGTGTCCTCAGGATGGGGATGCGGGGACCAGGTCTCCCCTTAAGAGCACTCCAGACGGAGGCCGGTCACTAGAATATCTAGAAACGGAAAAGAGGAAAGAAAGAGGGGGCCTACTTACCAAGCTGTCCGCAGACTGGAGCTGTAAAGAGAGGTGAGGGTGAAGGTCAACGCGAGGCCGGAGCTGAGCCCTCCCACCCAGAGAGCCCCCTGCCGGGGCCCTGCTCCAACGAGGGCGGGAGAGGCGTGCCCAGCCCCACCACCCAGAGGAGTCAGGGGACACGGTGGCGGCCAGAGCGCAGGAGAAAGAAGGCCTGGACTTCAGCGGTGCGATGCTGGGCGAGCTACGGAAGCCCGAGCCTCCCCTTCCTCATCGGCAACACGGGGACCACAAAGGGGACCTCGTGGTCTTGTTTCAGTGGGTGAAATTAGTAAGTCTTCCATTACTGGCTGCTGTCACTGTCCATTAAACGTGAGCCTGGCGGGGCGCCCGGGTGGTGGAGCCTCCAGCTTCGGCACAGGTCATGATCTCAGGGTTTGTGGGTTCGAGCCCCGCGTGGGGCTCTGTGCTGACTGTGCAGAACCCGCTTCAGATCCCCCGTCTCCCTCTCTCTCTGCCCCTCCCCTGCTCCTGCTCTCTATCCAAAATAAACAAACCTTTAAAAAAATACATAAACAGGAGCCTCGTGTGGCTGCTGCTCAGATCTGGCTTCACCATCTCCTTGCCTGGGGGCTCTTCCCTTCAGTATCAAGAAAAGGCAGGTCACACCCTGAGGAAACCCACCTCCTCCTTGAAGCCTTCTCGGATGCCTCTGGGCTGCAGGGTCCTCACTCTGCTCTAGGCTCTAGTGAGCCATCACAGCTCGCTGAGACTGGAAATCCGATATGCGGTGCGGCTAACAGCACGGTTCCTGCGAGTGTGGCCTTGACCCCTGACGGCCGCTGTATGGAGCTTAAGGGCGAGAGACTGTCTCTGTGCCTTGGCTCCCATATCGGCAAGGTGGGATTTATCGTAGTTCCAGCTCACGGACTGCTAGGAGCTTGGAGTAGGCTCACACATGGGGTATTGTTAGAAAAGTATCTGGCGTGGTCGGGGCTCAGCAATTAATTATCAATTGCCATCAGCGAGAATTAACGACTGTCACCACACATTCTCTCAGGAGTCATCGTGGAATATTTTTGTGGTCTGTTTTCAAGCCAAATGCTTTTGCATTTGTACTTTGAGTTCCTCACCAGAGTGCCGGCTCTTGGGGACAGAGACCGTGTCCTCTGTGTCCTGTGTTCTCCCCCGTGCCCACGATACCCCCTCGTTCACTGTTTACCAAGTTCCCATGATGTGCCAGCCTCACTGATAACTCTGCCCCTAGTTAGGGTCTGGAGAAGCAGCTAGGAACAAGAAATGAGCTTAATAAATATTTAGTGTACAAGTGACCGACTGGTCATTTGTATTAGCTTGTGCTGCTGGGACATTAATGCCTCACTTGGACCAATATTGAAAAATAGTACAGAGGTGGAGTGAGTGGGGGGGAGAATCCAAGGGAAATCATCTTATTTCCTGTCTTGCAAATATCAGAGCAGGGCATGACTGTAAGATTCAGAGAAGGAAATAACTGTCTCAGTAGAAACTCATTTCTTTCTTTCTTTTTATTAATTTTTTTAAATGTTTGTTTATTTTTGAGAGAGAGAGAGAGACCACGAGCAAGGGAGGGGCAGAGAGAGAGGGAGACACAGAATCTGAAACGGGCTCCAGGCCCTGAGCTGTCAGCACAGAGCCCGACGCGGGGCTCAAACCCACGAACCGCGAGATCATGACCGGAGCCGAAGCCGGAGGCTTAACCGACTGAGCCATCCAGGCCCCCCGGCAGAAACTAATTTCTATGTTGGCTCACATTTAGGACATGTTCCCTTCGCACAGATTTAGGGCTTCTGTGATCAGGGAGATAACTGAATCTAACCGTGGATATTTTATGTGGTGAAATAGGCCCACGTCGGGAGTAGGAGGAAATTTTTCGTAGGCATTTAAAAGCAAGCAATGAACACACTTTTGGAAATCATTCCCCAACCCCCACCCCCCCATACCGTTCGATCAACACCTCACCTCTCGTTCATTTCCTACTATTTTGAAATAGGAGTGGAACCCATTTGTTTAGCAGCCCAGCGGGGGTGGGGGGCTTTTGCTCGCGGAGAGGTTCGGGTTCCCCCGAGAGCAGAGGCTTCTGCTCGCCCACTTACCCAGGACCAGCAGAGATGCCCACAGGAGCATCGGCGCGTGCTCTGGGATGCTCTGGGACGGACGGACGGGCCGGTCCCGGCGCTGGGCAGTGAGTAGAGCAAGGTGCCTCTGAGTGTGGCCGGCTGTGATAGCGAAGTGAAAAGAGGAAGTACAGGAATGTTTCTTAAAATACCAGCAGCACGTTGCCCAGGGCCAGAGACTCTCAGTGATGACAGTCACTGTCTAGCAGAATAAGTAGTGCTCACACTTCGTGGTGTCAATGGCGCCGCAAAGCTTTCGTCGTCTTAGTCTCAGAAGCTTCCAGCCGCTGCCTTCCAGGGAACCTGCGACACGTGCTCTCTCTGCTGCCAGAGGCCAGGCAAGACTGCAGACCTGCTGTGAATCACATAATCCAGGGACGTCCTCGAATCGGTCCGGAGCAGGAGAGGTTCTCCTTTGAGGCCGAAATGCGCTTCTCTGACCTCAGGGGCCTCCGCCGGACCACCTCCGGCCGAGCATCCACATGTGACGAAGCATCCGAATCACAAGACAGCTCGCGCTCCGTCCGACACATATGAAAATAGCCTGACTCATTTTCTCAGAGGAAGCTACAAACTTTGATCTGATTAGCAGGTGGACGGCAGACTCAGTTATAGCCCCATCTCGCTCTTCCTGGAGAATGCACTGCCAAACTTTCCGTTGAGGGTCCTGGAAGCTAGAGTTTGTTTACAGGAATGTCCTGACAAACGCACACGGATTCTCTAGCTGTAACTTACGCGGGGGGCCGGGTGCTGGGAGTCCAGGGGTAAGCAAGAGTCAGTACGCTTTCATGGGAAGGGGGCAGGCAGAAGAGCCAACAAAGGGCTCAGTACAGAGTGAAAAGCGCTGTGAGGGTCCAGAAGGAGGGAAATCTAACCCAGGGCTGGGGAACCGGGAGAGGATTCTCAGGGGAAGTAACAGCCAAGTTGAGGTGTCTTTCCAGGACTGAGCAGTGAGAATGGACCAAGGTGGATGGCACTCACCATCACCATCATCTTCATCCCCAAGACATCTGTGACTCGGTGACCCTTGATCCTCCTGTGAGTGGCAGATAGCAGACAGAGGACAAAGTATGAGTGATCCACATTGCTGTAGCACAACATTCCACGTGCCTACAACAGCTCCTTTCTCTAACTTGGGCTTGTACTGAACATCACTCGTGCTCCGGGCAATGTCCGTGACCTTGGAAGTATAATAAGATGAATAAAAGACACTTCTTTTAATGTTTTTACTTATTTTTGAGACAGAGGGAGACAGAGCATGAACAGGGGAGGGGCAGAGAGAGAGAGGGAGACACAGAATCGGAAGCAGGCTCCAGGCTCCGAGCTGTCGCCACAGAGCCCGACGCGGGGCTTGAACTCACGAACCGTGAGATCGTGACCTGAGCCGAAGTCAGACGCTCCACCGACAGAGCCACCCAGGCGCCCCTAAAGACACTTCTTTTAAAGACATAAAATGTTGTAAGAGCCATGGCAGCCATAGACATAAGGCACCGTGGGGACATACGGGATGTCAAGGTGGCGTTCAGTCCTTCGTCACCTTAGCCCCCTGATCTTGTGCCCCGTCTCAGTTGCCTTCATTTGTCTCAGGAAGGCTGAGACGAGAAGAACCTGGATTCGAATTCTGGCTCTGTTTCTTATTAGTTACGTGACCTTGGTCAGGTGCTGAGTTCGCCTCCTCAGGCCTCAGTCTCGGCATTGCTACAAAGGGGGTGAAAATAACGTCCGCTTTGGGGGATGTTGATATTGATGCACGTGGGATGCAGTAATGATGTAGAGCTTGTGAGTCAGTGCCGGTCACGGTGCAAACGCTCAATGTCACTATTGTCACTTTAGGACCATGAACTGGAAAGCACTTCATGATCGATACGGTATTCGAGCAACAAAGAGTAGTTTACATAAGTGGAGAACTCAATTCTTATCGACTGACTAAGAGCTGAGGGGCGGTTGAATCCCTATCTTCTTGTTCCCTTGTCTCTGGCATCAGTTCTGTCAAATGAGTGAATTTCAATGAGCAAATTCAATTTTACATTCATGCTATAAGATGTGCAAATGCATGAGTCAGGTTTATAACCACTGTCTGAAAGTTTAAGGAGTTTTGGAGCGCCTGGGTAACTCAAGGCAGTTAAGCGTCTAACCTCGGCTCAGGTCATGATCTCGCGGTCCGTGAGTTCGAGCCCGCGTCAGGCTCTGTGCTGACAGCTCAGAGCCTGGAGCCTGTTTCGGATTCCGTGTCTCCCTCTTTCTCTGCCCCTCCCCCAATTGTGCTCTCTCTCTCTCTCTCTCAAAAATAAATAAACATTAAAAGGTGAAAAAATAATAAATCTTTCGTTTATTTGTGTGTGTGTTTGTGTGTGTGTGCTCATTCATTCATTTGTTTATATCACCATGGATTCAAATATGTTTATTGTGGACTTTGGGTAATAATCCAGTGCTACCTGATTTATTTCATTGCCCCAAATGTTGCAGCTTTGGCCATTGGGGGCCCTTTCAGATTAGCCCCTATGACCTTTTGATGTGCCCTCGTTTCTTTTGTTCTATTTTGTTTTGAACACTTCTGGACTTTCTGGCACTCTGGCACTACAAGATAGTCTATGCTTGTCTGGAATGTCATTCCTCAAGGATCCCTGGCCCTTTTCAGAAGCAAATGGCACTTAGAAACCGAGATCTGGGTGCTGGGTGTGTTCCTCACCCCTGGGGGAACATTATGCCCTTTTAAGTAAGAGACAGGGAGTCTGTCGTCTTGAGAGTACTTTATGGGAGGGAAAATACTGGCGGATAAATGTGCTGTTCTCGTTATGAATAGCCTCTGCTCCCAAACCAGCAGCTATGGATTCTGCATCACTGTTCGGAGGCTGCCATGCTAGTGATGGAGGAGTAAGTCCTTAGAGCATCAGCTTTGACCATCAGAGAAAAGGGAGTGAGTGCGCTCGGTCCCCCTTCTTTGGAGGCTAGAGCTGTCTGGAAGTCTCCCGCCCCCCCTACATGCGGATAGGGGTGGCTCTAATCTCCAACGGTAAAGACACTCGTCTTCGGTGTTGGAAAATTTTCCAAGATGGCTGCTAGTTCTAAGTCAAGACTCCTCCGTGTTCGTGAACACACAGATCTTTTTTTTTTTTTAATTTTTTTTAACGTTGATTTATTTTTGAGACAGAGAGAGACGGAGCATGAACGGGGGAGGGCCAGAGAGAGAGGGAGACACAGAATCGGAAACAGGTTCCAGGCTCTGAACCATCAGTACAGAGCCCGACGCAGGGCTTGAACTCACAAACTGCGAGATCGTGACCTGAGCTGAAGTCGGACGCTTAACCGCCTGAGCCACCCAGGGGCCCCGTGAACACACAGATCTTTTTGCTCCAAAACTGGGCCAAATTAGAACAGAATCGCAGCTCCTTAGTGCACCCTATCCCAGACTTGCACCCACACTGATGTGGGAGAGCGTGCGGAACAGACTCTGGATCTGTAGCCTGAGGCCCAGCTGTGGGTTTGCTCTGTCACTTGCACAGGTCAAGGCAGATCCACTTTGCTACTCTGAGATTTTTTTTTTTAAACAAAACCCTATTTTTTCCCTACGTTAAAGTTTTTTTTTAAATTTTCAAATTTTATATATTTAAAAAATCTATTTAAGTTCAAATTCATTAACATACGTAGTATCGGCTTCAGGAGTAGAACCCGGTGATTTATCACTTTCATGTAACACCCAGTGCTCATCGGAACAAGTGCCCTCCTGAATGCCCATCCCCCACCTAGCCCATCCCCCCACCCCCACCCCTCCAGCAACCCTCGGTTTCTTCTCTGTCTATCCTACATTTTTTTTTTAATTAAAACTTTTAGAAAAATGGCAAGAGCAAGACAATAAATATCTGTGTGTTCTTCACCTAGATTCGGCAATTGTTCACATTTTGTCACATTTGCTTATCTTTTGCGGAGGGATGGCCAAGGTGGCACTGTTTGCAGGCTGTGGAAGAAGGCTGCACACGGGGGGCTCGCCCACATGTATTGTGCTGCAAGATGGAGCTGGGGGCGGGGGACAAGGAGGACCCTGCGGGCTTGGGGCCAGCGGCCAGGAGCTTACTTTCCTTACGTTGTCACGTTCTGCAGGGAATCCAAAGGATCCAAGAATTTTATGTTTGAACCTAAACTAGCGGGTCATAATACAGCTTGATTTGTCACTGATTTCGTTTATAGGTAGCACGGGGGTCAGAATTGAGTGGCCCCAAGATGTGCCACTTTGGCATGCAGATTTTTTCGAACTGAAAACAGTCAAAGCCCTAAAGAATCCGAAAGAAACTCTGATACCCTCCCCTCCTAAGAATTTAGACGGAGGACCTGCCCCAAGAAGAGAAGCATCACCATCGAGAACCGTAGAATATTACGAACTAGCCTGGCAGAAGCAGCTGAGCGAAGCCTGTGTTAGAATTCCTCCCTTCGTGGGGCGCCTGGGTGGCGCAGTCGGTTAAGCGTCCGACTTCAGCCAGGTCACGATCTCGCGGTCTGTGAGTTCGAGCCCCGCGTCAGGCTCTGGGCTGATGGCTCGGAGCCTGGAGCCTGTTTCCGATTCTGTGTCTCCCTCTCTCTCTGCCCCTCCCCCATTCATGCTCTGTCTCTCTCTGTCCCAAAAATAAATAAAAAACGTTGAAAAAAAAAATTTAAAAAAAAAAAAAAGAATTCCTCCCTTCGTCCCATGGCTGCCGGCGGCCCCCAGACATTTGTTTATCCGACATTGACTTTTCCATCTTCCTGTTCATGGTTTCCCTTCCCTCTGAAGCCCAGCTCTTAGTTCACCTTAGTTCAGAATGACATAAATACCTCATTTTGGCCAACGTCTTTGGGATCTCCTTTATGTGGATTCCCCGTATGGATGTCCTGAAAGTGTATTTTCTCTCATTAATCTGTCTCATGTCATTTCAATTCTTAGACCAGTCAGAAGAATCTTGAAGGGTGGATAAGAATTTTTCCTCTCCAACAGCAGAAACCATTTTTTTTTTTTTTTACTATTTCACCTCCGTTGACTAAAACATTTTGAAAAAAAAATCAGCAAAATAACAATTGTTTTAAACTGTAACTTTTAGTCCAATTTTGTGATTTCCCAAACCAAATTCACTGGAGATCAATATGTTAGAGAATTTAAAATTTAGATGCGTATGTTGTACGTCTGAAACTAGTGTAACATTGAGTGTCAACTCTAATGAATGCATGAATAAAATAAAAATCAAAACTTAGATACTATAGGGGCCGAGGGCAGGCTGTTCCAAGGTAGGCCACTCTAGCATAAAGGTTATTCTGAGCAGAAGGCAATCAAGACCCTACAGGCTCAAGAGAAACTTTCCTCCCTTAACCACACAGAAGACTCTAAACTGGGGTCTTTCCCAGAATAAGGGTTATGAGCAGAGACAAATTCGATCTGAGTGGCCCATCTGTATGGCAGGGCAAACATCTAATTACCAAACATCTGTTCTCCTTGTCGCCCTGTGAACTACTTGCCTCCCCTCGGAAGTCCCAGACCCCTGCCCCCTTCTCCTTAGTTCAGGGTGACATACTGACCTCATTTTGCCCGACTGTCTTCGGAATTTCCATGTCTGCGTGGATTCCCTGTATAAACGCTATTAGATTTGATTTCCCCCTGTGAATCTGTTTCATGTCAATTGGACTCTTCGTCCGGCAGAAGGACCTTGAAGGGGACAAGAATCCTTGCTCCCTGACAGCACCAAAGTAAAATCACCCATCCACTGGCAAACAACATTAAACTGCATTTGGCTTCCAAATTTCATCTGTGACTACCCGTTTTTAGCTGGAACTGCACATCACCAAGACTTCAACAGAGGGAAGGATTTGGAGAGGCATGATTTAAAAAATGACACTGGAGGGGCGCCTGGGGGGCTCATTTGGTTAAGCGTCTGACTTTGGCTCAGGTCATGATCTTGCTGTTCATGAGTTCGAGCCCCGCATCACTTCAGATCCTTTTAAACATTAAAAACATTGCACTGAGGGTGCTCTCTACCTTATGGGAATGGGGCAA
Organism: Panthera uncia; assembly: GCF_023721935.1. NCBI lineage: Eukaryota > Metazoa > Chordata > Mammalia > Carnivora > Felidae > Panthera > Panthera uncia. The sequence goes on along the minus strand of NC_064813.1, from coordinate 64,849,115 downwards.
GTTTACATTTTACTGATTTATTCTGGTTTAATTGCTTCTCATAGATTGGTGCCCCTGGCATCTGTTTTATTCTGACTCAGCCTATTTTAAGCAGTGTGAAATCAAAGGCTGTGGGGCCGGCATTTTACAAGTGTGGTGTCAGCGCTGACCAATGTCGGAACAGATCTGCGTTCTGTTGGCTATGTTTGCCTGGGCTGTACCCAACTTTTCAGGACTTACAGCAGATTGCAAAAATGGCCACAAATTCTTCCCTTCCCTGCATGAATGATCTTATAATGTGACTTTGCCGCTCCTCTCATGAAGAGGGAATCTGCTTCTGTACGTCTTTAATGTGGTCTCTCGCCTTGTGACTTGTTTTGGCCAATAGAAGGGACAGCTGTGCAAGTTGCACATGTTTATCTCAGGAGGCTTTGTAGGATCGGCCTTCACAATAGCTGTAATGGGACCGAGCCCGGACCAGTTTGCTGAGGATAAAAGACCATGGGAGAGGACCCCACGATCCCAGCCACCCCAAGTCAGGCCATCACAAACCAGACAGCCCAAAGCCATCCTTCTGCTGACGTCAGAGAGTCCAGACAAATCAGCCCAGCACTGCCCAGGCGATAAGAACTGTCTAACTGAATCCGGCCCATGCCGCCCAAGTGCAAAATCCCAAGATAAATAGAAGTTCCAGGGTGGTTCGTTATATAGGATTAGTATCTTACATAGGATTAGTATCTGATAGGACTTATCTCAGTACACTGTAGGTGCCGTGACCAAAGTCCCATCTTAATTTTAATGATGTTGAAATGAATACAGTTATTCCAAGTGGTGTTATTTATACTTATAATCTTACAAGTTGCCATAGAAAAATGCCATGAATTAATTCAAATTTTTGTATGCTTAGCCTTTCAGTTCCAACCATATGTTCAACTTCCTGAACATCAGCCTCAGCTTGATTCTCTTCAGGAAACGTAATATTTTTTGCCCTCAGGAGATATTCTTCTATAGATTTGCCCTCTATGAAGGTGTTTGTGCTTGGGAAACTTCTTGGTTTTTATTAAACACATAGCTGCCTTCTCTAGTGGCCAATATTGAATTGAAGAACACGAAAAAGAAGCCCTGTTTCAAGTTTAGTTGTGTTTTTTAGTTCATTCCATTCTTCAGCACAAGCCTGCCATCATTCTTACTATAACTAATTTCATAATAGTATCTTTATTTGTATTTCATTGACAAAAGGCACACTTTATTTGCATATTTATTTAGGACTATTTTTTTTTTTTTTACTTTCAGAAAGAAATGATCTCTTTTTTTCTTGAAACTCCGAGTTCTCATTCTCTCTTTTGTTTCCCCACTTTTGGTAGAGACATGGGTAAAAAGCCACTCTTCTCTTAAATCTACTGTAAGTAAAATAATCGGATATTTGAAAGAATAAATGGCAGCTTGTCACCCAGCTTCAGATTCAGGGAGACGACAGACACTGGTAGAGACTGTGGTCGATTGGATTGTACACCCTGCATTTGAAAGCAGCCGGATATTCAACAACGGTATCCTCACCAGGCCTGAAGATCTGTTGTTAGCTGATTTTCCAATTTTTTAAGAGAAGCCCCAAATACAGATTGTTGTGTGAAATCTCCTGACCGCCTAACTGCAACTAATTTAAACAATAAATGCCAGGTGGGTCGACAACACGAACCAGAGGAATATGTGTGCAGTGAGATTTTATATATCCCCCCTCCCCAGGGTCAACACATAGTATGGAGCACAGTGGCCTAAACACAGACCAGGTAAGCCAATGAACGGATGGATGACAGAACAGTATTCTTCAAAAGGGCACGAAATAGGAAAGGGCCACCCTATCACTGTCCTGCCCTAGGCTCTGTATCAGCATGTGGTGGAGTAAGTCGGGAGGAAAAGAGAAGACGGAAGTGGCAGGAGGCCAATGAGGGAAGCCTTCTGAAGGAAACTTGGTCTGAAGAAGAAAGAAGAGCAGAAGCCCCTTCTCCTGGGGCATCCTCATCCTCAGCATGGCAAGCCACTTGTGTCTTTGACAGAGAAGCTCTTTCTCTACAGAGCCCAATAGTTCTGAACTCCTTCTGTCCTGATCCCCCCTGCATCTTCTCTCAACTGTGGAATGGGTCATGGCTGGGGGAAAAAATGTCACACGAAAGAGATAAAGAGCCATAAACCATCTATTTTCCAAGGCAGAGCTCTGCTTGAGGGGGGAAGGACAGGGTCCAAGGGCTCCGTCTCGTCTCCCTTCCCATCTATCTGGTGACTTCGGAATGCGGGGCTCTTGCCCGTCCCCGAAGACACCTCTCAGGTTCAGGTAGTTGGAGGATTCCCTAAGTGGGTCTCCTTGTCCAATTCTTGGCAATTGGGTTGAGTTCCTACCTTGAAGAACTCAAAAATTAAAAAAAAATTTTTTCTCACCATATGTGTTGAGCAAGAGCTGGGTTGGGGTCATTGTTCGTCTGTGGAACTTAACAATGGTATAAATTAAGAAAGAAACAAGAAGAAATTGATTCTCCTGTATTAGAGTAAGTCACCCCAGTAGGTGTATTGGTTTTATAAAAATCACAAAACATTTCTAATTAAAAAAATCTCCCATTTCAGACTAGAAAGTAGAAAGTCAAGAAAATATTTGAACTGGTTAATGAAATAAATCTGTAATTGGAACATATAGAATCTAGAACTTCTGAGACTCAAGTCCTTTTAATGTCCAAGTTTTCCAGGCAGGAAAGGAATGGAGTGCGTGTGGCCATGTGGTCATAGAGGGTGGGGGGGGGCAGGGTGCTGGGGCAGGCCGTTGGTGAATAATCTCACCTGCAGGGCTGGGACCAGCCCGACCTTGGCAATTTCATGCAAATGTCCGGGGGTAGAGGTGGGAATACACAAGGTACCACTCACTGACTTGGAGAAGCTTGGTGCCCTGAAACTGATGTCAGAGTTGTGGTAATGAGGGTTCCCATGAGGTTAAGATGAAGAAACTTTAGAAAGTAGAAGTTTAAAGAATCGTATCTGCAAGGGCGTTCTCTGGAATTTAAGAGGGGAAGTTGGGCTGTGGGCCAGTTGGTCAGATTCTCAGTTACTGTCTTCAGCAGATTCTTGTTTACTTATTTATGAGATATCTTGGGTACCACACACCCTTCCCATTGGCACTTGATCTCCCTTTAGATGGACCCACCTGATGTACATGCTTGGTGGGGAGTGGTGCAGCCTCTATTTTTTTTTTTTTTAATTTTTATTTATTTTTGAGACAGAGAGAGACAGAGCATGAACAGGGGAGGAGCAGAGAGAGAGAGAGAGAGAGAGACACAGAATCCGAAGCAGGCTCCAGGCTCTGAGCTGTCAGCACAGAGCCCGACACGGGGCTCGAACTCACGGACCATGAGATCGTGACCTGAGCCGAAGTCGGACGCTTAACCGACTGAGCCACCCAGGCGCCCCTGCAGCCTCTATTTTAAAAGCGCCAGGAAGGAGACTCTTCATCCCCCATTCCTGAGCTGCCGTGGGGTGGGCATGTGACCTGGGCTCAGCCAGTAAGACTTTTACCCCAGGACTTTGCTGGTGGCTGTGGGGCCAGGAGCGTGGATGGGCAGCGTACGGGGCACTTTTGTGTAGCAGGACACTTGCCGTGGCTCCTGATGTTTGGGACTCTGGCCCCCATTTGTTCCTACCCATCTTCTGAGTCTCATTCTCCCAGTTTCCAAGCCCCTGATATACTTCCAGGAAAGCACCTCCTTTTTGAGATGAGAGCCAGGGTCAGTATCTGTTGCCAGAACCAAGAGTCCTGACTGAAATTCTCTCTGAAGACTGGATGGGTGTAGATGAAGGCACTCGGGGCTCCGTGTGTGTGGCTGGGTTTACACACCCAGTATGGAGAATGTAGCAGCAGCAACATGGGTAGGACTCACTGGAGACTTCCTGATGAGTTGGTGTTGGGATGTCTAAGAGGGACGGTACTTCCTGTAATGAAAATGGTAACAATGATCCAGTATTAAATTTGCCATTGATTATTTGCCTTCTTTGCGACAGGCATTTCTTAGAAGGTCTCGTTCAGTCCTCCAACGGCCCTGCTAGATGGGGTGACTGCTCCCATTTGCAGGTACGATGCTTGTGGCCCATTGAGCGTGCAGGGCAGTTGGCACTCCCGCCGAGGTCTTGTCCTTTGCTTGTTGTGCTGACACACCGGTCTTCCTTTCCCTCTGCACAGACAACGTGATACTCCATATGGAAAACCCAAAAGATTCCACCAAAAAAACTGCTAGAACTGGTCCACGAATTCAGCAGAGTCGCAGGATGTAAAATGAAGGCACGGAAATCAATTGAATTTCTATACACCAATAATGAAGCAGCAGAAGGAGGAATCGAGGAATCGATCTCATTTACAATCGCACAAAACCCATAAAATACTTAGGAGTAAACATAACCAAAGAGGTGAAAAATCTATATGCCAAAAACTACAGAAAGCTTATGAAAGAAATTGAAGAAGACACAAGAAAGTGGACATCTGTCTTTCAAAAACAGAGTGGGGAAGAGTCTGTCCCCAAATACACCCCACGACCTGCTGCTGCTTTTGTTGAGTCTCTGCAGTGATCTCTCCCAACCACGTGTCAACCACATATTCTCACACCGTCATCTCGTGTTTGGATCTTTCCAGGTTTGTAACCTCCTCGTAGGTGCCTGTCAGGCTCGCCAGCTCCAAAACACAGAGGCTATGCTGCTGGGTGGAGTCCGGATGCTCTTGTCCCAAACACGTCTACTTTTTTGTTGTTCTAGATTGTTCTTTGTGCCTTGTATCCATCAGGGTTCTCCAGAGAAAAGAGGTTTGCTATGAGGGACTGTGTCATGCAATTATGGAAGCATAACCCATACTGTGGGTTTCTCTGTACGGAGAAGTCTCACAATCTGCCATCTGCAAATTGGACGTCCGAGAACCACGGGAGCCAACGATGTGAGTCCTGATCCAAGAACCACAGGAGCCAACGGTGTGAGTCCTGGTCCAAGTCCAAGACCCAAGAACCAGCAGTGAGGATGTACCCCCTCAAGCCCCTTCTTCACCTTCTTGTTCTGTTCTGTCCTCCGCAGAGTGGGCGGAGCCTGCCCACACCAGTGAGGGCGGCCTTCTTTACCCGACCTACTGATTCAGATGCAATGTCTCCAGACACACCTGGAATCAATATTTCCTGGGCGTCCCAAGCCCGGTCATATTGACACATAAAATTCACCATCACGTCTCGATTTCACCCACGTACTTTGTCAGGACTTCCTTCCTTCTTTTATTTAGTTTTTTTTCCCCCATCTTGTCTGTCTGTGACATTTTTATTATTTCTGTAGCTGCCAGGAGTTGATGGGCCACGGCATTCCTCTTTCTTAGGATTTATTCTCCCCACTCCCCCTTTTAATTCAGAAATCTATGTCTTGTCTACTTTGCCTAAACAAGTTTCTGGGAACATTCCAAGGATTTTCATTTTGCTTGTAATCCAGGAGGCTGTAGTGGCCTATGGTAGGAAGTGGGGACCGAGGTGAGGGGTGGGAAGAGATACAGTCTGTGGTATTTGGGGGACCAGGGACTCTGCAATATCTGGCATAAAAGAAAGAGGCAGGTGTCTGCTTTTAGGAAGAGTTGCAGTGAACTGTCCTATAAAGACGGATTCCCATTTGTGTCAATTATTTTTTGTGTTTCTTGATATGAAAGCCTTATTTCACAACTGTGGGAAATTTCTAGAACTCGGGATTGAATGGATGCTTGTGGGCAGCTCCTACTCAGCCGGGTCCCCTCAGCCTGTGTCCCCTCTGTGTGTTGGCTGTCCTGGCTTCACCTCAGGGTGCAGAAGGGCTGGTCCTGAGTGACGGGATGAATAAAGGAAGGGCTGGTCGGCTTGGCAAGCCCTGGTCCCTGAGGGTGTGGGTCTGGGTCATGAGCAGGTCATGGACTGGATGGTCTCAGAGCCTTCTTGGAGCCACCGGCCACCTCGTCAGCTTCCTAGTGACTATTTCTCCTTTTCCTTGAAGCAGCGGCTGAAGACTCCAGTAGGGAAGCACCTGGGTGTCCCAGCTGGCACCTGATCCAAGGCCAGACATGCCTGCAGGGCACATCTCACTTTCTGTGCCTCCGCCGAGGCTGCCCTCTCTTCACCGTGGAACAGACCACGGAGGGGTCCTGAGGAGGAAGGCTGTCCTGGAGAGCAAGGAAGGTGATGTTTGTTGAGGGCCCACTGTGTCAGGTGCACTGAACCACACTTCGGTTGGAGACCAAGTCCCTGGAAGAGAAGAGCCGGGAATGTGGAGCCTCCTTCTGAGGTGTCCCTTGGGGAGGCCATGGCCGTGAGAGATCAGGAGCCGTGAAAACCACAGGCCTCTCACAGCCCAGTCCCACAGCTTCCACCTGTCCCCCAAGACAGGACAGAGGCACGACAGCACCAGCTCTGGAGGAAACTGTCACAGAGACCCACACTCTCTCCCTTGCAGTCAATGCCAAGGCTGCAGCTGCCACCGCCGGGAGGGCTCTGTGTGCCCTGCAGCCACCTCCCCTCGGCTCTGGCGAAGACAGGGGTGCCGCCCCAAAGCCCGCCCGCACCCTCCTGTCCTTGGTGGATGCTCCAGAAATGGGCACCAGCCACGTCCAGACACGCCGGAGCCTCTGAAAGGACAAGCTTAGACAGGAGCCTGCGGCCAAGGACAGGGCGCTGGCTGCATACCCACTTTGACACCCCAAGTGAGTCTAGGCAGGACTTGGGCTGTCAAAGGCATCCCTACAAGCCTCACCTCACAGAGGTGAACCCCTTCCTAACAGCGGCACTCTCCCTGGCTCTACACGGGCTCCTGGTCTTTGGCTGGAAGGTTCCTGAAAGCACAGAGATGTGGGTCAGTCCCCAGGACAGTGAATGGAGGCGGGAGGGGCAGGTGGAGAAAGGTCGGCAAGGGGCTAAAAGTAGACAGTGTCGGGGGACCGAGTACTGAGAGAGACACAGCGTCCTCAAGGCGGGGAGCCTGCTGCCTGATCCACTGTACATGGGCAGTTCGGGTGGGGTCTGTCAGGAGTCACCCCCGAGGCCTGGCATGACCAAGACTAATCTAAGCTGGAGAGGTCCAGGTCAAGTTCAGAGAAAAATAATCACCCAGTTGGAGACTTTCCCCAAGAGCATTGTTCATTGTCATTTCCTTCAAAAATATAGTGTGAGTATCTTTCTATCATATGGGGCTCGTGTCCCAGAAAAGATGCTTAACTTTCAATAACACATGGTCTAACCAAGATAAACAAAACTTTGACTCTAAACAAAGCTTGGCATTCTCTGATACGCTCGAAACTGTGTTATCACCTCTAAAAGTACAGGTGTATATCGCTGTTGACCAAAGGGGTTCAGAAGAAGATTCACACTGAGTGAGAGGGAGTCTTGCACACAAATGTCCAACGTGAAAAAAAGAGGATGCAGTTATGTGCATACGTATCGATTATTATCAACATGGGATTTTAGTTTACATTTCCTGCAGTGTTTCTCTTTCGTATCCTGAAATAGTCATAAAATAGTGTCTTAAGTCTACGGCATCTTTGTATTGATTCTGGAGCCCGACTTCTGGGTTCAAAGCTAGGCTTTATCACTTACTAGCTGTGTGACCTTGACTAACTTACTTACCCTCTCTGTGCCTAATGTCCTCATACACAAACGATACTGAGTACAATCAGCTGGCATATGTCCAACAGCTAGAACAGTACGGGCCACACGGTAAGTGCTGTGTTCAAGATTAGCTCTTATGATCATTAAGAATTACAACGTTTCATCATTATTTCTAAAAGGGGAGACGGGGGGAGCCTGGGTGGCTCTGTCGGTTGAGCGTCCGACTTTGGCTCAGGTCATGATCTCGTGGCTCGTGAGTTCGAGCCCCGCGTCGGGCTCGGTGCTGACGGCTCAGAGCCTGGAGCCTGCTTCTGCTTCTGTGTCTCCCTCTCTCTCTGCCCCTGACCCACTCTCATTCTGTCTCTGTGTCTCTCAAAAATAAATAAACATTAAAAATAAATAAATAAATAATAAAAGTGGAGACGGGAGGACAGTCAGTGAGACTTCTCAGAGACGGTGACACTGGGCTGGAATATGAAGACGTAGGAGTTAGACAGGGATGGAGGGAAGAGGTGACAGAAGGGGTCCCTCTAGGAGGTACAGCACCTGCTCAGTGTCAGAGAAGGCAAGGGATATAGAACACGGCATGTTTGTGTTCCAATTCCCACATTGGAGACCTTCCCAAGTGCTCTGTTTTGACTGTTCGGTCAGGACAATCCCAGCATCCTTAGCACACAGTGCATGCATAGTAAATGTGGGATAAATGAACCAGCCCAACACGGGGACTAGACCCAGAGGCTCAGCTGGGGGCACTGGTCCAGCTCCCGTCGGGCACAGCGGAGCGTTAGCGTCAGCCGTGGGCGAGCTGTGTCTCTGGGACAGATTGCACGAAAGGGGTCCACTCATTTCAAGTACCTTGGGAGACGGTCTGGCGGGCTCCTCGCCCAGGAGTGGGCGGTCGGGACGGGCACCCACACATCACCGGACCGCTGGCCGACGCGCTTCTTGGCCGGAGGTGCCCCAGCCTGTCCCGTCGTGTCTCTCACTCCTGGCCCGGCGCCCGGCAGACGGTTGGCGCTTCATGCGTGTTAGCGGGAAGAATGAAAAATGTTCGAGAGGCCTGTCCTCCCGAGGACGGCCAGCGGGTGCCTGGAGAACTGAGTGATGTGGCTACTGGCTGATTAACCCGAGAGAGTCACTTAGCTTCTGGGGGCCTCGGGGTACTCTTTACGAGTAGCATGGGGTGCAACAGGGCACGAGCTCTGGGGCCACGCTTCCCCAGCCAGCTGCTGGCTGGGTCGCTTTAGGGAAGTTGTTCAACGTCCCTGTGCTTTGATTTCTGTATCTATGAAATGGGGAAAACATCAAGAATACCTCCCAAACGAAGGTTGGATTTGTTTAGTGCATGCCGAGTGACAGTGACAGTATCTGGCCAATGGCAAGTGCTCAGTGTTTGCCATTGTTATTGCTAGTTTTGCGAATTCTCCCAAACTAGCCCAGGGGCTGTGCATCTCAGTTACCCAGGGGACTTAACGGTAGGTGAGGGAACAGAGCAGCCAGGACCGCAAGCAGCATCCCCATCACTGCAGCCAGAGTGTGGCTCTTGTCCTCTTGTGAGGAGGCTCTGGGGGCTGGGGCCCGGGCGGGAGCCCCCAGAGGGGCAGGGAGGGTCCCCAGGGGTCTTGCCCTAGTTTGGAGAGGTTGTGTGGACATTCGCTCGTCTGTCCCGTGGCTGGTGTACAGCGTGTTCCTTTCAGGACAGCCCCAGGGAGAAAGACCACCACCGGATGCCCTGTGTGCACAGGCTCCTGTCCCCACGTCAGCACAAGTCACGGAGAAAACCCAGCGTCAAGCCAACCACAGCCCGATGCTCCTTCTCAGAGGCTGGCACCTCGGGTCTGTCTTCCGGAAGGAGAGCCCAGGCTCAATTAGCCCACCTACAGCACTGAGGGTGCCGCCTTGCTGCGCCGGACCCCCAGGCCGTTGTCGGCCTCGCAGGAGTAGTCTCCAGAATGTTCTGCGGTCAGAGAGAGGTTGAGGGACGCTCCTCCTCCAGAGGGGGTTGAGCTGTTTCCCAGGGGGACGTCCTCATGATAAAACTGGGACAGGAAGGGGGAAGAGCCCCTCTGGGCCCCACAGCAAAGCTCCACCCTCCCCCACATCCCAGTCCCCTTCCACGGCCTGGGCCCCGGGTGCCCTGAAGGTGAGGACGGGGCGGGACTCTGGGACTGGGGGACCCGGGGTCTGGCGGAGGGGACCCCGGTGCTGGGCAGAACCCCGCAGCCGCCCCAACACCCGAGCTCACTGACCGCACGTGGATTGGCCTCCCGGCAGGCCTGTCCAGGGACACTTACTGCCACGGCAAGTTTCCACGCCTGTGCTGCCCAGTGTGGCGGCCCTGGCCACACGTGGCTTTTGGGTGCAGAAATGTGGCGAGTATGAATGAAGGAGCGAGCTTGTACATTTTGATTCAGTTAGGGGTGGCCAGCCCAGGTGACTCATTGCTGTGGGGACCCGCCCGGTCACTGACCCTCTCCCTTCTTTCTCTGCCATAACAAGCCGTTGAGCCCGCTAAAGCAGCTGTTCGTTCTGCAAACTCTGCCTTTGTCGGGAAGGGTGAGCTCTTTGTAGCTGTGGTCCCCACGGGCACCTTGAAATGTCCTCACGACCCAGGGTTCCTGAACCCCGTTTGAGAAGCTCTGGCTGACGTGCCGTGGTGACGGTTGAGGCGACGGTTGAGGTGACGTTCACGGCCCTCCCGGGCAAGCTGTGCAGGAGTGACTCCGGAAGGCTCCGGAAGGCGGGGAGCTCCCCTCTGCTCCCCGGGAACGCTGACGGCTCCTCCCCAGCCTCTGCCACTGGCAGCCTGCACGGCCTCTAGAGTGTCCCCACGGGCACAGGAGAGTAGACGTAAGAGAAGGGTGGCGGCCATGCTGAAGTCCTGTGATGCTCGGTCTCTGGGTCACCGTTCCAGTCCCGACACCCCCGCAGACATGAGAGGGGTTCAGGATGGCATCAGGACCTCTCTGGGACAGACTCCTGTTCCCATCTGATGGGAAAGAGGGAGCTGAGGTCCCAGTGATGTCCCCACTCTACCCTCCCCTTGCCGGCCCTGTTGTCCCTTTCCACAAAACTCACTCCACACGTGGCTTTGGGATCTCTGGCTCCGTTTCCAGACACAAGCAGCCAAGGGCTCTCCTGCTACTGCTCCCCCCTCCACCCCACAGCCCTGCTTCACACACGCAGTCACACAAACATACGCGGGGGGGGGGTTAGGACCGACGACACTTCCTACCAAATTCTTGCAGAAAACTGTAAAACAGTGTGGGGCCTCCGTGGACCATAACGCTCCGTGCGGAATGATTCAGACGCAGGGCAGCCAGCTGAGCAGGTGTGAACCGGCTTCTTTAATTTGATGGCGGCTTTTCTCGAAGACAGGTGGCTCCTCTCCTGTCATCGCCACGTCTGATGTTACCGCTGTCCCTTCTGGTTCTGCTGATGGTGGCAGGCAGTGGTCAGGGCGGGGGGAAGGGGGAGGAGCTGGGAAGGCCTTGTCTGTGCAATCTTGCTCAAATTTCAAATACGGCAACCATCACAAGCCTAATCACCACCCGTGTCGTCATCCTCAGAGCTAGTGTGAGCACCCGCTCAGCCACGTACCGGGCCCAGTATCCCGCTCTGGCCCCACAGAGTCCCTATTACGTGAGATGATATTATGGCCCCCATTTCGGGACATCCTCCGGGCTAATCACCACCGCTTGCGCCCCTCTGTCACTCAAGAAGATGTGCGACGCCTGGCGGGTTTCTTTGGACTCTGGAGGCAACATCATCCTCGTTGAAGTGCGTCTGTCTTCCCCAATCGTCATGAAGCCCATGAGGCCTTCAGGTTTGAGCGAGGCCCAGGGCAACAGAGGTTGCCGCAAAAGCACCGATTGCCACAGAAGCTGCTCAGCCACTTGACACGTGGGAAACAGCAGATCTCGTGTCCCCCGACGCGACAAGCAGGGGCACCGCGTGGGTCTCCGAGGAGCCAGGACAAGAGAGTTAGGGCATGGGCTCCTCGGATTCTGCAGCAAACTATATTCCCTTTGGAGGTAAGGCACCCAGTTTGCCGCTGGGTCTTACTAGAATGTAATGCTCGGGGAGGGGCCATCAAGGGACGAGGCGATCCGGACTTCTCATCATGAGCAGAGTCTCCCATGACCACAAGGCTGAGCGCGCACAGCACGGGCCCCTCTGCAGGGGGAGGTCATATAGACCAAAACCCTGGGCTCAGGGCTCATTTGGCACATGTGTTACACGAGCGGGTTGCCAGACCTCTGCTGCCTTTCCTCTCCTCCCGCGGCCCAACCTATGGCCTCGTGTAGAACTCTGTGTCAGCGGTGAGCTGAGGAAGAAACGCGGGGCTGGTTTCGCAGGTGTTCGTGCACGTGGTGTTCGCATCGGGGCAGGCGGCCTGCTGTACACGATGAGGCGGCCAGGACCCTTCCAGGAAGCAGGTGACGCAGGAGACCCTTCCGGGGGTCAGCGTTTCCGGGTGTCTCATGTGTCACCTTCTCCGTCAGTCTGATTCAAACCCAAGTGAATTCCGGTGACTCCATCCGATGGCCGAGCTTCCCCGCACTCACCCCCCCTGGGCCGGGAGGGAGCCCGAGGCCGCAGCACCAACACACGGCCCGCAGCAGCCTGTCCCCCTTCGCAGAGCCTGCGAAGAAGGGCTGAGGTCTCACAAATGGACGGTTACACAAACAGGAGAATTTCAGATGGTGGGAAATTCTGTGAAAGAAACAAAATGGGAACTGAGATGCGTAGGCAGACAGATGAGCAGTTGTTAATAAATTTGAGGGTTTGGTACGTTCCAGACATTTCCCAGCCCTTCGCACTCATTAACTCCTGTAATCCTCACCAGGACCAGAAGGCGGAGGCGCAGGGAGCCCCAGCAGCCGGTCCAGGGACACAGACGGCAGGTGCGGGGTCTGGCTGGCTGCGGGGGCAGGTTCCCGCCAGGTTCCCACAGCGTGCTGCCTTCTGATTCCAGTATGGTCTTGACCTTCCCGATCAGTATTCTCTTTCCCTCTCTCTCTCTGTCTCTCTTTTACTTTCTCAAAAATAAATAAAACAAAATGTTAAAGAGAGAGAGAGGGAGGGAGGGAGGGAGAGAGAGAAGAATGCTTACTCAGCAAACAGGGCTGGAACAAGTGCATTTTGCAGGAAAGAAACTGAACATTTCCCCCGCGCTCTACGCACACGAAAAATGAACTTTAAATAGTGCATAGGCCTGAATTAGATGCGAAAACTATAAAATTTCTAGGAAAAAAATAGAAGAGAATCTTTTGACCTCGGGGGTATACTTTCTCAGATAGGAAACACAAAGTAGACTCCTAACATTAAAAAGTTGATAAATGGGACTTCATCAAAGCTACAAACTTTGGTTCTTCAAAAACTACTGTTAAGAAAATGAGGGGCGCCTGGGTGGCTCAGTCGGTTAAGCATCCGACTTCAGCTCAGGTCATGATCTCGTGGTCCGTGAGTTTGAGCCCTGCGTTGGGCTCTGTGCTGACTGCTCAGAGCCTGGAGCCTGTTTCGGATTCTGTGTCTCCCTCTCTCTCTGCCCCTCCCCCGTTCATGCTCTGTCTCTCTCTGTCTCAAAAATAAATAAACGTTAAAAAAAAAAAAAAGAAAATGAATAGCAAGCTACAGACATAGAGAAGATATTTGCAACTTGCAAATCAGACCAGACTTGGAAAAACAACTCTTGCAATTCAATCATAAAAGGACAAGGAACCCAACAAAGAAGGGGTAGATGTGGACAGACCCTTCTCCGGAGAAGATGTGCAGAGGGCCAGTAAGGACTTGGGAAGACAACGGAACCACGGGTCACCAGGGAAACGGAAGCCACAAGGACATCACGCCACACTACCGCACATCCTCCTTGCAATGGCTCAAGCGAGAGACTGCAAAGGCCAAGAGTTGGCAAGGGAGCAGAACACCTATAACTATCAGCTCTCACGGGGGCATGAAATGGCGTAGCTGTTTGGAAAAGAGTATTCGAACGTTAAACACGAATCTACCTACCATGTGACTCAGCAATTAGACTCCCAGGTGTATACAAACGAGCCGCGGAAACACGTCCACACAAACACTCGTTCGTGAATTTTCATGGCAGGTTTATTTTTCATAATGAAGAACAAAACAGTCCAAATGTCCATTTACAGACATGAATGGACAATGAATGAACAGACAATGAATGGAATATTCCACACAGTGGAATATTATTCAGCAGCAAAAAGGAATGTGTTGTGGCGATTTGAAACAATGTGAATGAATCTCAGAATTCTTTTGCTTGGGGAATGAAGCCAGGCGCAAAAGAGTATATACTATACGATCCTATTTATGTAAAACTTTAGAAAAATACGCTCTAATCTACGGTGCTAGGAAGCATCTCGTGATGCCCTGGGTAGTGAGGGAGATGTTTGGGATCTTGATTGTGGTGGTGGTTTTGTGGATGTATACAACTGTCAAAACATCGAATTGTATACTTTAGGTATGTGTGATTTATTGTGTATAAATTGCTCTTCAAGACATTTGTAAATACATAAAATCAATATAATGCAAAGAACGAAAATAATGTCTTAAATCTTGATGTCTCCCACGTTACCTTCTTGACTGCTTGGACGCATGATTTCCTCTTGGATGTTCTCCTAAATATTCCTCAGAGTCTCCCTGACTGCTCACAGGTACTGTTGGTCCTCAGTTTGAGGACCTGGACAAGGGGTTCTGCAAGGAAGGTCCGCATCCCCTCAGAACTGTTCTGTCCCCCTGCCGTCCTCATGTCTCGCTGGCATCGCTGATCCTGTCTGCTCGAGTGGCTGTCATCATAGTGGGTACTCATACTGTGGACATGCCCTCCTGCAGAGTGACTCTTACTGGGCCCGGGATGCTGCCTTGATGCTCCCTTTTGTCACCACTCTTTTAGATGGGTTTCCCACAGCTGGCACCTCATGGCATGTCCTGCCTTTCTTATATGGCTTTATTCTTCCCGCAGCCCCAAGTTGGGGGGCATTCAGAGCAAGATTGAAGCGTAGACACAGATTTCACCTGGATTTCTTGCTCTCTTTAAAGGCCAGGCATACGTTCTAGATAGCATTTTGTATCTGATGATATGGAAGTAAGACATCAAGTTCCCCTTTCATAATAAAAATATGTATTTCCTGGCACCTGGGTGGCTCACTCAGTGGAGCCATGTGACTCGATCTCAGGGTCATGAGTTCAAGCCCCATGTTGGGTGTAGAGCTTACTTAAGAAAAAACTTAAAAAAGAAAATTAAAAAAAAAAAAAAGAGGGGCGTCTGGGAGGCTCAGTCGGTTAAGCGTCTGATTTTGGCTCAGGTCATGATCTCGTGGTTCATGAGTTCAAGCCCACGTCGGGCTCTGTGCTGACAGCTTGGAGCCTGGAGCCTGCTTTGGATTCTGTGTCTCCCTCTCTCTCTGTCCCTCCCCTGCTTGCACGCTGTGTCTTTTTCTCAAAAATAAACATTAAAAAAATTTTTTTAAATATGTATTTCTTCTTTACGAAGGACATTACTTTTGTCCCTCAGCAAATTAGCTCGCCAGCTGATTTCTTAAGGCTAAGATTGAAACCTCAGACTGGACTGCATTTTGCTGTCTGTTACACTTCCTGTTGTCCAAGCTTCTGACGCCCGTGGGGGAAAAGAATAACATCTGAAATACACTTATTACTTTTTATTCTTGAGTTATTTCAAAGGTTTGCAAAATGTCACTGTGCTGTTTACTTAACGTCATAAACAAGGGGGGGTGTAAAATCCACGCTGCCCATAAGTTGTATCAGTTCATACACATCCGTCGTCAGTGAGTGCGCTAGCTTGCTAAGGCCTCTTGTTTTCGTGGCTGCGAACAGTTCAGCGTCACCCCAGGTGATACAGGCTAACAACTCCAGCTATCCCTTACGAACACAAGTGACTCCAAGCGACTCTGCCCCTTCTCCAGAGACTTAAGCACCCATGGCATGCTTTTTTTTGTTGCAGACTTTGAGTCTGGAGCTCTCTCTCGTCCAGCAAGAGAGCAGACACAGAAATGATAACGAGAGAGGCTGATGTCCGGGCGGAGAGAAGAACCCCGAGTAAGGGTCCTCGCTCCGTATTTATTAGGGTCAGAAGGCTTACATACGTGATGGATGTGCAGAAAGAAACGATAAAACAGTAATTGTTAACTCACGTGTGTGAGAGAGAAGGGGTTTCGAGGGTATGCGGTGTTAGGGCTTAGGGTCAAGACAGATGGACATCTGGGCGCCCAGCAGGTGGCCCTTTACTGCAGGCACCGTTTCTGTTTATCTTAACTTTTCTAGGGACTAAGATAAGTGAGGCATGCCGCCTCAGGCTTAACGAGCCATCTTTCTCGCTGGCTAACGTGGGGCGCATTCGCCCTGCGGTGGCGGCCTTCCACCTCTACCTGTTCGCGGACGCTTTCGTCCTGTGGAAGCGGCTTTCTGCCCCAAGCCTTGTTAACCCATTGGTGCAAGCTCAGAGAATTCTCCAACTTATCCCCCACACGTGTCCAATGTTTCTTCAGTTGTAGACATTCAGTGCTTGCTAGGCCCTGGAAGAATCGAGCGGGAGCCGGTGGGCAGAGGGAGGGTGTCTCCCGTGGGCCCAGGACTGCCGTGCCTGCTCCCTCCTCTGCCGGCTCAGGCCATGCGGGCTTCGCCTGCTGAGTCGTGAGAGTCGCCAGCTCCACTGGGCTTCCGGGGTTGGTGGTCAGGCCTCTGGAGCCTCCAAGTAGGATGTTGAACAATTAGACGGTGGAATTCAGCTGTTATGGGTACGGGGGAAGTTTGATGTTGTGAGAGAGGAAGGGTCTTGAAGACCACAGACTCTGTGTGGGTTGCGGTGTGTGTCCCATACCTGCATCTATCTTTTTTTTAAATTTTTTTAATGTTTATTTATTCTTGAGACAGAGACAGAGCGTGCACAGGGGAGGGGCAGGGAGAGAGAGGGAGACACAGAAGCCAAAGCAGGCTCCAGGGTCTGAGCTGTCAGCACAAAGCCCGACGTGGGGCTTGAACTCATGGACTGTGAGATCATGACCTGAGCTGAAGTCGGACGCTCAACCGACTGAGCCACCCAGGCATCCCCGAATCTTATTCATTAAAAAAAAATTTTTTTAACGTTTATTTTTGAGACAGAGAGAGACAGAGCATGAGCAGGGGAGGGGCAGAGAGAGAGGGAGACACAGAGTCCGAAGTAGGCTCCAGGCTCTGAGCTGCCAGCACAGAGCCCAACGCGGGGCTCGAACTCACGGACTGCGAGATCATGACCTGAGCCGAAAGCGGACCCTCAACCGACTCAGTCACCCAGGTGCTCCCGAATCTTATTCAGTAATATCAGCATCAGCATCATCACTTACCATCTGTCTACCTAAAAAAGGAAGCAAGGTGTTTGGAGCAAACTGTTTATTCAGAGATGGTGCATTGAAGGCTTTTGATCATGCTTGGAACACGTGGCCATTGATTGTGCCCTCGTGATCCCGGCTAGACGATCCCTCCTTCCTCCTCTGCTCCTCGGGCCCAGGAGGTGAAGGCCCAACTGCCCTGCCTTCACATGTGTCTCTACTGTGAAAACGTGTAGCATTTACTGAAATGCTGCCCCTTCTGTTCCCACAGAACACCCAGACTCAGTCACGGAGCAGTGGGACGGATCTTCCACCCAGCCTCCCAGACGGAAGGTGAGTGGTTGCAGAGAATGGGGAGAAGGCATCTGGGGGCCGCCCTGGGTATGGGGCTAGTGGTCCAAGGCCAGCGACGTGCACGGGACGTTCTCATAGCCTTCTGCGGCCTCCTCACGGTCCTGCCGTGCAGGGTCGTAGGGGTCTGCCCTCTTCACCTCTGAATAGACGATTGCAGGTTCCTGGTGGAAAACCTACAAACAGTAAGTACCCAAGGACTGGTGAGGAAGAGCAGAAGGGAGAGAGAGCCAGAAAAGGGGACCTACCTCACCCTTCTGATGTGTCCTTGGTGAATGTGCTGTTGGGTGGGAGGAGGAAAGAAAAGTATTAGACTGCGGGTGACAACTTAACAAGCCCCTCATGATGCACTTAAGTCTTTCCTCTGCTGCCTGAGCTGTTGACTGTTGGCTCTGCTGGATTCCTCCCAGCCTCAGACAGAGCATCCCTTCCCCACACACTGATAAAGCCTTTCCCCTGCCCATCAAATGCCCAGAGTGGCTTCCCGGAGTTTCTTTCTTTCTCCACTGCTCATCGCTCTGGCAAAGTGGGTCCCTGCCCCCGTCCCACACCCACTCAGGGCCTCTATGGCCACGCTGATTAGGGGAAGGTGGCACGTGTGGTTTAGTCTGTACGGGGAAAGTGGAGGAGGCTGGAGAGGGGGTTGGCATCCTAAGGCCACACGGCAAATTCCCAGTGGAGATTCGCGGTGAAGCCTTAAGAAAACTCAGTGTGTGCGTCTCTTCTATCCTTCCAAGGGGTCCTCAGGATCTCTTTCTTGTATTTATTCAGCCAATATGCTCAGTGGGCAAGAACCTTTTTAAAAAAAATTCTTTTTAATGTTTATTTATTTTTGAGAAAGAGAGAGAGGCACAGAATTGGAAGCAGGCTCCAGACTCTGAGCCGTCAGCACGGAGCCCAATGTGGGGCTTGAACTCACAAGCTGTGAGATCATGGCCTGAGCTGAAGTCGGACGCTCAACCCACTGAGCCACCCGGGCGCCCCCACAATGACCTTCTATTAAGCACTGGTGAGCCACAAGGGCAGAGAAATGAACCCATATGCTCAAAGAGCCTATAATTTTTAGGGGGAAAAATGGGCGTGGAAGAAATGCATCAAGTATTATGCGCACCAAGACCAAGGTACAGACTCAACTCTGTTGCTGTTGCAGAGGCTGGACACAGGGAGGGCTGACAGAGGCACCGTGAGTTTCTCAGTCAAACCTGAACTATGTCTTGACGTGGGAGCAGGGCTCACCGGGTGCACTAGGCGGGGGTAGGGATTTTCCAGGACAAATAAGACACGTGAGCACCGAAGCATGTGACAGCCCAGTTTGATAAGGAAAACAGCAAGGGTCTGCGAGACGAGAGTAAGAACAGAGCTTCGAGGAGGCGGGAGGCAAGGGTCTGGCTTTGGAACGAAAAGCCTCTGAGGCAGTTACTCTAGGAAGGGTGTGATCGGCCGTGGGATCTCAGAGGGATCGTGCTGGAAACCGAGTGCTGGGGGCCCGGGGAGGAGATCAGGAATAAAGAGACCAGTTAGGAGAATGATGATCGTCTACACCTTAGGTTATGAGCGGCTTATGCCAGCAATTGCTGGCCATGCGTCCTTTCAAAAAATATTTGAAGAGGCCCACACTTTTCTAAGCATTGAACTAGATGCTACTGATACATTAGTAAAAAATGACAGCGTCTGTCCTCAGAGACTTTATCGGGTTCCGGTGGTAGTGCATACAGGTAAGCGGGAAGGGACGCAGTCCTATAACAGCAGCACGAGAGGAACAGATGATGCCTGCCTTCCGAGTCGCACTACTCGGGTGGCCTGACCAGAGGCCCCTTGCGGATCCGCTCGCACGCTGCTGCCTCCCCTCTGCATGTCGCGAAGAGGTCTCACCTGGACTTCCTTCTCTGTGCTGTCTGATCCAGATCTGGGAATAAACCAGGTCGTCATCGCCAGGACTGACTGTGAGAGAGGAGACCATAGCCAGTTGTAGTCAAGAGCCCACGTTCTAGATTCTTCTCAGCCACCAAGTTCATAACCGTCTACTGTCTCGGACACAGTGCCGGGAATGTCATTTTAAAACTGAATGTGACTCTGCGGTGTCTGGGTGACTCAGTCGGGTAAGTGCCCGACTCTTGATTTCAACTCAGGTCATGGATCTCACGGTCCATGAGATTGAGTCCCCATGTAGGGCTCTGGGCTGACGGTGTGGATCCTGCTTGCGATTCTCTCTCTCCCTCTCTCTCTCTCTCTGTGTCTCCCCTACTCGTGTGCTCTTTCTCTCCCAAAACAAACAAATAAACTTTAAAACTAAATGGCGTGTGGCTTGGCCACGGGCTGTCGCTCAGTCTGTCCTCCCAGCCTGGCTCGTCCCTGGAGCCCTGAGTTCCTTGGGGAACCCTCACCGTTGCTGTACAAGGGCTGTAGCTCCATTAGGGCTGGCCGGCTCAGACTGGGTGGGCTGTGGAGGGCCTGTGCTGGAGGGTCTGGGCCAGGAACGCTCCCGATGTTCCTTGGGATTGCCCCTGTGACAGACGGGGAGAGGCACAAGGGACAGAAGCATTGGCGGATCATACCGAGTCTCAAGGAAGCCAGCGTCCGGGAGGAGCCCAGCGCGGTTCACGTAATAAAATCACGGCTGCTTGCCAGAGTCTGCGTGGCTCCCTCAAGAAAACCCAGAAGGCACGTGATGCCAGATGCAACCCAAGGCAGCATTGCAGAAAAGGTGGACAGAGGCAAGGTCAGAGGGCGAAAGTGCACCGTCTCAAGGTCTTTCCGACACACGAAACACTAGTATTTGCCTAACTTCCTATTGTTCTCAAAATTTTAAATGCTTAGACGTTGACACACAAAGACTTTTGCGTTCCCATAGAACCTGACCTTGGTTTTTTGTAAAAGGTCCCTTTCAATGTTCCAGCTTGTGTTACAATAATCTCCCTTTCCTATAAGGTAGCCCGAAGGCTCTATGGGAAAAAGGTTGTTTTTTTCCCCCCAATTTGATTTCCTTCCGTGATTAATATTTTGAATTTAACACCGATAGCACTCAAAAATGATGTGCTGAGTGACTGCGTACTGGAGGACTGAGCCGGGGAAAGAGTGAGGCGCCAGGTGAGCCGAAAGAGGGTGCCATTAAGGTGCCAGTGGTCAGCTCTCTGCCAGAACACATTTAAGGAAATAGATTAACATGGATAAGCAAATGACACGTAGGTCTAAGTGAGTAGCATCCACAAATACGACTGAAAGCGGCTTTCGCGAATCCCATTTATGGATTTCATGAGAATTTGAAAAGGTTAATGAGAAGTCCAGTCAACTATCTTTGAATGCACATAATTCTGTGCCCCTATCTTGTGGGCGTAAATAAATCATGCAGATGTTGTCAACACAAGAAGCAGAGACCTCCCCTGGGTGCTTCAGTGGCCGAAACTCCTCCAGAGAAACAAAGGATCGCTGATGGCGGGTGAGCTGTGTCAGTAATGTGCCCTACTTTAGAATGTCCTTTCCTGGGAATCAGATTCATTCTAGATCTCAGCTACAGTAGATCTTAAGGAATATCCGGCCCCACCCTCCACGTCGTATTACAGGTGAGGAAGGCGGGATCTTGAAAGATAGTTGTCCAGAATCATACCGAGTAACAACAGCGTGCACTCTAAGGAGGTATGGCCAAGCAGCACAAGAGAGACAACTTAGTATTTAACTCTGGGCCTGGTGCTTCCTCACTTCCTCTTTCCTGTCCTGTCTGTGGCCCTGGGGGACAGAGACCGGGAGACAGAGTGCCCCACGGCGTGAATCAGGAGGGCCCCCATAACAAGCTCAGAAGTCTGTGTCCCTGGGGCCCTGGCAGACCCAACCCACTGTGGGTACATACTGTTTTCTCCACACCCCTTTTTCTCTTTCACTTGGCTGATTCCAACTTATCTTTCTTCCGCCAGGACTTTGCCTGGTCCCAGCAAGCTGTATGAAATGACCTCTCTCTCCACACATGGAGAGCCCTGCCATATTAGAATGGCTGTATTGGATGGTAATTACCCATTTGTATGTTTCCCTCGATCTCTCCACCATGAAAGAGTGTGTTACTTGAGGCTGCAAGCTGTCTTAATTACTTTGGTATTCTCAGTGGCTAGAATGTCGAAGATATTCAGTAAAGATTTGTGAAACAACTGAGCAAGTTGAAGTATGCACTTTGAGGACTAAAAAAAAAAAAAAAAGACAAGTTGACAATTTTGTAATAGGTGATTCCATGTAAACGTAATCTGGAAGGCTACTCCATCGGCCTTGAAAATACGACAGTTTTCCATCATCACTGAAATATTGAAATCTGTTTGGCCTGCCCCCATGCCAGACTCCTCCCAATTTCCCATCTCTGACCTTTGCCTATTTATCTGTGGCTCTCTATCTGTCTCACCGGGCTTACAGACCACGAGTTATTGCCCCAAGTAAACACACTCATGAAGAATAACTGACTGATGTCTGCAAACCCTGAGTTGAACTGGAGGTGCGTGATCCCGGCTCAAGTCTCCCTCCTTAGAGCAATTGCAGTTCACATCAGTCAACAGCCCACGTCCTCCCTTGCGGGTAGGTTAGCTAAGTCCCACGATGCATCTGTAAGTCAGTTTATCTCTTCATTTTTAAAACAGAAAACAGACCCAGAAGGTGGCTATTTACATAACACAAGCTAATAGCACTGAAGATTTAGGGGCCGGGCACAGTACTAAGCAGCACCACAATGGTAGATACTATTATATTGACCACAAAGAAAGGGTTTGGAGAGGTTAATTTACTTGCCATATAGCAAGTATTTGGCAAGTAACATTACTGGAATTTTCATCCAGGCAGCTCAATCGTAGAGTCATTACATTTGTCGTCGCCTTTGGTAACGGGTTGGGTACACTCAGGCTTAAGGAGCAGAGCTCTTCTCTTTTAGAAAAGTTTGCAAGGGCTGAGCTCCTCCCTGAGAAGACTGATGGATAATGAGAAGGAAGACTTTGCTGTGAGGGAAACACAGCCAGTCAGCCAGATTTTGCAATGAGAAAGGCAGATACCCCCGATTGGTGGACTGTCAGAATGTCTCACTGAGCTCGCTATGTAAAACAACACCTCCTCTAGATCTGGAGGTCAGAAACTCTCGGGCTCCTGTCCCCATGGAGCACGTGAAGCGATGAGTGCTAATCTTGCCTCCCGTGTGTTGTTTGCTGTTGCTTCGACTGAACCAGCTGGTGTTTTGAACACTATCAACTTCGGCAGTAAGGTTTAAATGTCTGCACTTGTAGTATGTTACTAATTAATAAGTGCCACCCACGTAGGTGATGACATCGAACAAGTAGGGCAAGTAGAATGTGTAACCAGCCTTCCATAAGTCACCAGGGTGCAGTGGAGAGAACATGGAGTCAAGGGCTAGGGAGATCCCCAGGTGAACCCCAACTGATGCTTAATAGATACATGAACTTGGAAAGATGACTTCACTTATGAAGTAGCCTCATTTTTCACTCTAATATGGTGATAATAATATTGATTGGATTGAATGTAGTTATGGAACGATTGGGAGAAGTAGACAAGCTATAACATTTCATTTAGTGGGCTCTAAATGAATGACACATTTTATGATGAGTACTGTTGGTGTTAGTGCTCTTATTCCCCTTATATATTAAGAAAAATGAGGGGCGCCTGGGGGGGGGGGGCTCGGTCGGTTGGGCGTCCGACTTCGGCTCAGGTCATGATCTCGTGGTTCGCGAGTTCGAGCCCCACGTCGGGCTCTGTGCTGACAGCTGGAGCCTGGAGCCTGCTTCGGATTCTGTGTCTGCGTCTCTCTCTGCCCCTCCCCTGCTCATGCTCTGTCTCTCAATAAATAAGCATTAAAAAAAATTTAAAAAAATGATATACACGTGTAGTTTTATAGGTAATGTTACTTATGGAAATACTAGGTAGCTTTAAGATATCAGTCATAAGGGGCACCTGGGTGGCTCAGTCGGTTAAGTGTCCGACTTTGGCTCAGGTCTTGGTCTCATGGGTTCGTGGGTTCGAGCCCCGTGTCGGGCTCTGTGCTGATAGCTCAGAGCCTGGAGCCTGCTTCAGATTCTGTGTCTCCCTCTCTCACACAGATTCTGTGTTTCCCTCTCCCTGCCCCTCTCCTGTTCGTGCTTTCTCTCTGTCTCTCAAAAGTAAATCAACGTTAAAAAAATTTAAATATCAGTCATAAAGTGTTGGTGTTATTTTTCATACAAAGAACTGGACAGAGGCTCATTGATTGACATGAAAAGAAGGGTAAAAGGACAATGCTTGACCAGCATCATTAAGAAAAATATGTAAACTTTTTCATTAAAGTTAGATCCAGATATTTTATTTGTTTGTTTGCTTGATTTTCAGTATGAGCCCTAAGAAAAGGAGAACAGAAACATTTGGCCTGATAGAAAAGGAAATGCCATTTTATGCCAAGCAGAGTGGCAGACAGAAAGTAAGGTTTTAGTAAATCCAAAGGACAAAGTATTGAAACTTTACAGGCACCCAAGGCATTGGATAAAAGAGTCCATTAATTCAAAAGTCCTTGATCCATGAAAAATCATGTAGAGAGGAAAAACGCAGTCACAGGAGAACAAAGAAAAAAGGAGGATGGCAGATTTCTTGTAGAAACAAGAAGACAGGAGAGCAACATCGTTGAAATACGGAAAGAAGAAAAAAATCTCAACCTATAATTCTGTGCCAGCAAAAATGTCTTTCACAAGGAATACAAAATAAAGGCTTTTACAGACATGTAAAAGCTGAAATAATTCATCACCAGCAGACCCATACTATTAGAAATGTCAAAAGAAGTCTCTTAGGCAGAAAGAAAATGATACCAGATGGAAATATGGAGATACAAAAAGGAATGAAGGACATTGGAAGTGGTAACTACTTGATTCAATATGTAGGATTCTTAAATTATACTGAAGTCTACTTAACAGGTAAGTGATTATTTACAAAAATAACGTTAATGTAGCTAGGAAGGAAGGAATGGAGGACACAATGGTAATATTCTTATACTATATGTGAAATGATCCCATGTCACTTGAAGATAGACTGTGGTAAGTTAAATATCTATACTATAAACCCAAAACAACCAATAAAGTAAACAAAACAAAGAATTATAAAGTTAATAAACCAATAAAGGAAGAAAATGGAATCATAAAAAATACTCAGTTGTTCGAAAAGAAGGTAGAAAAAAAGAGAAAAGAAAACAAAGAACAGATGGGACAAATGGAAAACAAATAGCAAAATAACAGACTTAGATCTAACCTTATCAACAATCACATTAATGTAAATGGTCTAAACACTTTAGTTAAAAGGTAGAGATTGATGTATTGGATTAGAAAGCAAGAACTAACTCTATGCTATCTATAAAAAAATGCTTTAAGTATAAGGGCACAAATAGATTAAAAGTAAAAAGATGGATAGAGAAATACCATGTTAATAGTACTTACCTTAATATCAAAGACTATTTCAGAGTAAATGATACTAACAGAGATAAAGTTACCATTTCACAAGGATAAGGTAGTCATTTCATCAAAAACACAAACAATATAAACACTTATGCACCTAATAAAAGACATTCCAAATACCTGAGGCAAAACCTAATAGAATGCAAGAAGAGATGGCTAATCCACAATTATAGTTGGCGATTTCAATACCCCTCTTTTGGTAGTTGATAGACCAAGTAGAAAATCAGTAAGGATAGAGTAGACTTTAGCAACACTATCCGTCAGGTTCCCCAACAGACCCATACTGTAATAAATGTGAAAAGAAGTACTTCAGGCAGTGGGGCGCCTAGGTAGCTCAGTTGGTTGAGCGTCTGACTCTTGACCTTGGCTCAAATCATGATCTCATGGTTTGTGAGTTCTAGTCCTGCCTCAGGCTCTGTGCTGACAGCGCAGAACCTGCCTGGGATTCTGTCTGTCCTTCTATCAGTCTCTCTCTCTGTCTCAAAATAAATAAACAAGGAAAAAGAAAGAAGTACTTCAGGCAGGAAGAAAATGATACCATATGGAAATATGAAAAAGAATGAAAAACACTAGAAGTAGTAACTCAGTGGGCATTACCTTGACATCAACTCAGACAAAGGCATGACAAGAAAATAAAGCTATCAGGCAATATCTTTCATGACCATAGATGCACACATTCTTAACAAAATTTTACCAAATCAAATTCAACAATCATGACCAAGTGAAGCTGACTTGAGAAATGCAAGGATGGTTTAACATTCAAAACTCAAAATCTATATCAATTGACTAGAAAAGAAAATCCTATGATCGTCTCAATCAATGTAGAAAAGTCATTTGACAAACATTTTTTCTATAAAAACTCTCAGCAAATTACAAATAGTGGGGACATCCTTAGCCTAATGAAGAACATCTAGAAGGAATCCACAGCTAATATTATCATAATGATGAGACCAAATACTTTCCCCAAAGATCAGGGACAAGACAAGCATGTCTGCTCTCGTCCACCACTTCTATTCAACATTGTATGGGAGGTTGTAGCCAGTGCATTAAGGCAAAAAAAGAAATTAAAGGAACCTGGATTGGAAAGGAAGGAGGAGAACTATCTTTATTTGCAGATGACAGAATCACCTATGTAGAAAATCTGATGGAATCTACAAAACAGAGACTGGAACTAATAAATATGTATGTAGCAAGGTTGCAGGGTACAAGACCCATATACAAAAATCAGTTGTGTTTCTATACAAGTAGCAACAATAAGAAACTGAAATTTTAATTTCATTCTCAGCACCTGTGTTAATTTTATCTGAATTTCACAATATGTGACTGGCATTCAGATATATCTCAGAGTTTATGGTTTGTTGTCTATTTTTTGTTACAAATGAAGACTTTTTTCTTTTTTTATGCCTTTGGTTCTCAGTAAGCTTAGGACCAGGGGTGGAATGGTAAATACCGTTGTAATTTTTAATTGGAAGCAAACTCTGCTACCTGATTTAAATCTTAAATTAAACACATGGAGTAGCAACCTTATTGAGAAATTTATTTGTCACTTGCCTACAGAGTGCCAGTGAGTAGAACAGAGGGTCTAGTATTTGGAAGGGAATAATGACCTTAATGGGATGCATCGCATAAATCCAAATTATCATAGTGATGGCAAAAGTCACAGTGCCAAAGGGCAAGACATAGACACCCACCTGACTTCCTTTGGGTTCTGAAGCGACCCACCAGAGCAGCCGTAGCAGCGAGACCAAGCATGCTTAGCAAGCACCCGATGACTCCCACAGTGATATGGGTTACTTTGTTCTTGCAAAGCCCTACACGGGAAGAGCTATATTTGAGTCCCAGTGGCAAATGTTTTTAATCTAGACAACATGTCGGTGGGGGCTAGAGATCTCTCAGGGAGGGTTTCTCCCGGATTCTGATTTCTCCATTTGGTTGATTATCTCCATGATAATTTGTAATTTTCAAAATAACAGCACATGAGGGTCAGCATCTAAGGTTGAATAGTTCCCTTATCCTTCCCCCATGAAATCAGCACCAATCTCTGGAAGTCCCAAGCCTTGTGTGCATGTTCAAAAACTCTTTGATGCTTGTAGAATTTGTACAGTCTATAGGGAAAAATATTTTCTTGACCTTAACTGTAACCTGGAGGCCAGCTACCCCCAACCCACCTGTGATGTTAAGTGACACCGTCTCGCTGCTCTGAGCCCCCAGGCCATTGTCAGCCCCACAGGAGTAGTTTCCAGAATGTTCTGTGGTCAGAGAGAGGTTAAAAGATGCTCCGCCTCCAAAGGGGGCTGAGGTGTTCCCCAAGATGACATCCTCATGATAAAACCAGTATAAGATCGGGGGAGAACCCCTCTGGGCCTCACAGCGAAGCTCTAACACATCTCCCACCATAGCCTGGGCCACATCAGGGTTGAGGGTGAGGACAGGGTGAGACACTGGAACTGAAAGAGGAAACACAGTTCATTTGCAGTATTGAGTATGCATACTAGATAATAAAGGAAATATCCAGCCTGATTTAGTGGTAGGAACATGGACCTGGGATCAGGAGAACCCAACTAACTTTGAGTCCTGTCTCTGCCCTTTATCAGTTCTATGATCTTGATGTTTTGGAAGTTTTAATCTCTCTGAGTCTCATTTTTACAACATGCATTTAAAGTTAGTAAAGTTGTGCATGTATATAGTTAATAAACAAACATTTGGGGTGCATGTCCAACACTTTTGCCAGTGATGTGGAGTCATGGAAAAATCCAGAGAATGTAAGGGTTTGAGTCACTGGAAGTCATTGCCATATCTCTTTTATCCTGCCATTTTTCCTATGCCCCAGTGCTCCACTCCAGCCCCCAAATGCTGGGCACTTCAGAGTAATCCTGGCTTGGATGAGGGGTCTCCCCTAAGTGGACAAGCACTTTGCTAACTGAAAATGGGAGATGTGAGATGCCTTGGATCCTCCGGCGAGGAAAAATTTTGTTTGGGGATACTGAGAACAACAGATGAAATAGCCTGTCGTTCAAGGAGTCAGAAGGCCACAGAGGTTCTTAGAGTTTGGAAGCCATGAGGAAGCTCTGTAGGTCTGGTTCCCGTGAGTGTCCGTGAGGAGACACGCTGTCTCGTAATCCAGACAGACATGAAGTATTCGGGATGGGATGGGAGTAGTGGAGGAGCACGTGGGCAAGGACCAATCTCGTCATTCGTTCTTGGACAAAGGGATTTGGAGATAAAGCTTTCTATCTGCTGAGCCATCATACATTTGGTATTTTGGAGAGTCTGTGAGCCTCCAGTAGAAAGACTGAGTGGAATACATGGCTGTCAATGACAATGACAGAAGAAATGACTTTCAGAATGTGTGGTCACAAGGAAGAGTCCCAGGAGGTCTCAGGCAGAGGCAGAAGTGGGGAGTTTGCTGGGACGCCACCCCAGCCAAAAGCCTAGAGGGGCCTCTCTGTTTGTGAGAAGACATAATCTGTTCTTAGCTGTGACTGCTGAGAGCATATCCTGCTTACCTGTGATGCTGAGGGACACCATCTTACTGCGCTGAACTCTCAGGCTGTTGTTGGCCTCGCAGGAGTAGTTTCCAGAATGTTCTGCAGTCAGAGAGAGGTTGAGGGATGCTTCTCCTCCAGAGGGGGCCGAGCTGCTCCCCAGGGGGACGTCCTCGTGATAAAACCGGTACAGGATGGGGGGAGAGCCCCTCTGGGCCTCGCAGCGAAGCTCCACCACGTCCCCCTCCACGGCCTGGGATCTGGGCCCCCTGATGGTGAGGACGGGGCGGGACACTGGAACTGAGGGAGACAGGGGGCCGTCAGAGAAGGTCCCTGACACTGTGACACTGTGGTAGATTAATGGCTCCACTCAAGGCCCCTAAAGGTAGACGTGCTCCTTGAGCCATGGGGAGGAATCCTGGATAATTTTTATTTGTTTTCCTTGCTATTCAGTCTTCTCCACAAGAAGCAAGTTGTTTTGACTTTGCATCTTTGCTGTTCCTTGGTTGGCCATTAAATCTTCAAACCTCCGTTCCTTGCTTCCGTCAGAAGATCCTCGTGGCTGACAGAGAGCCTAAACCCCAGTTTGGGAATGGGGCCAAGTGACAGGAATGAGGAACTTACCTCTCGGTGTGATTCTGATCCGTTTACTGAGGACAGGGCCATCCAGGTTGTCGGCCGCACAGTAGTACCTCCCGGCATCCTGCTCCCTCACGGAGGCTATCCGCAGTTCTGCAGACAGGGCGTTCTGGGTCTTCCTGCCCAAACTCCTCTCTGAGCCCTCCCGGTGCCAGGAGAACGTGACAGTTCCTGTGCCCGCAGCTACTGAGCAGATAAGGACGAGGTCTTCTCCTTCAATCAGCTGGCCCACAGGGGGCTGCGTCTCTAGATTCACATCAGACACAGGGACCCCTAGGAGGACAGAGGAGGACACGACAGGGTCTCCATGGCAGGTGTTGCAGGGCCAAGGAGAAGGCTGGTTTGCTGTTAATAAGCCAATAGCAGCAGGTGCAATAGGCAGGGGTCTTTTATTTATTTGTTTTAATTAAAAAAATTTATTTATCTTTGAGAGAGAGAGAAAGACAGAGTGAGAACAGGGCAGGGGCAGAGAGAGAGGGACACACAGAATCTGAAGCAGGCTCCAGGCTCTGAGCTGTCAGCACAGAGCCCGACATGGGGCTGGAACCCATGGACCGTGAGATCATGACCTGAGCCGAAATCAGATGCTCAACCGACTGAGCCCCCCAGGTGCCTGGCAGGGGTCTTTTAAAGGAGGAATTGAGGAATTGATTGTGTACGTGATTATTAAAGGGAGCAAAGCCTGTCCCCCGCACACCAATTCCCACCCTCGGGAAATGTGGGCACGTGCCTATGATCTTCTTTTAAACCTAATGTTGACCACAGTCAAGTTTTATGGACCTTTATGTCTAAGGCATCTCTGATGCATCACCGGACGGCAGAGCAAGTGAGAACACGGGAAGCTTGCGTGGGCTCTGACGTGACTTGATCAGAGCCCAAACCTGTCTCCACAGGTCCCTCCAGCCTCACCTCTCTCTCCCCACATCCTGCTCTGGCTATTCTGGTTTGTGTTTCTCTTCCCCTTTTCTTATGATTTTGGAATAATTTTCGACCAACACATGGACGCACCATAGGGGCTTCTATGGGCTGCATGCGGTCATCAGAGCTTCTTGTTCTTGTTGACCCACAAGGAAACACATCCCGTATGTGTCTGTGGCCCCCACAGGGCTGGGCACCCCACATACGATCAATAACTACTATCACCTAACTCAGAGGAAAGAGAATGCTGCGGGGAAGTTAGGCCAATGCCAAGCACAGGAGAAAAGGGTGGCAGGATGCCTGGCTGTTACTCTCAGGCACGTTCGTGATCCCAGGGGGCAAGACCGACCCCGCAGACACTCACTATGGACACGTATCTGGGATCGTGGGCTTGTTTTCAGGATCCTGGGTATCACCGTCCTCGCTTGGCACCAGTAGGAGGCGGCGCCTTCACTCCACATGGTGGGGATCTGGAGCTCCGGGGAGTTGCTCCAGCCGGCCCCCAGAGCCCGGTGCTCTTTGAAGAAACAGAACTGAAGTCTAGTGTGCGATGTCAGTGGAGGAAGCCAGGTCTCACATGTCAGGGTCATGGGGCTCCCCTCGATGGGCCAGGAGGGGCTGGCTGTCAGCACAGGACTCGGAAACAGCTCTAGAGAGACGAACAAATGTAGTTCCTGGGGCAGTGAGGCTCCGAGCTCCTGGAGAGGTGGACCTGTGCCCTCAGGACCAGAGGTAGGGACCCACGCGGGTGGAGCCACCTCTTGTCTCCCTCCCACGGCTGCTCGGAAGAGGCCGCTCATGAAATCCCCACCGCTGAGCACCCCTCTTCCATCCCACACGCTGGTCCCTTGCCAAGCCCTATTACCCATGGGAGTGTAGCCATTACCTTGAACTTGGATCTTTAAAGGTCTTGAAGTTTCTGTCCATGACATCCCCAAAATATACATCCCAGAAGCAGTACAACGATATGTGCTATCATCGTTGAAGGCTGGATATACTGTGATGTTTGAGTTATAAGAACTTCCAATTTTTTCTTCATTTTTGTAGTAAGTCCTTTCCATAATATCTTCTTCTTCTTTCCCTCGGCATCTCAGAACTACTTTATCTCTTTCAAAGGCAGGGTGTGAGGCCTGGAGGACCAGCCAGTCTGCAAAGAGTGAATGAACATGACATATCCCATCTATTTCTTTCTGCAAAGCCTGCAAAGCTGCAAAGCTCCAGACGTGCCGCCCAGGGGCTTGATTTCAGAGACCCACCCCCTTCTTTCCTCACCAGGTAAAAACTGCACATGCACGGGGTCACTGAGGGAAGATCTTTGGGTCTTGCATCTGTAATGTCCAGACTTGCTTATTTGGAGTTTTCCGGATTGTTTTCTCAAGGGAGTCTCATTGTGATACCAAGATACGTATTCCCAGGCTAGAGAATGGTGATCCTTACAGAAGAGAGTCACTGTCTCTCCTTCGAAGGCTGTGGACCATGGAGGTTTGAGGAGAAGTAAAGCTTTTGGAAGTGCTCCTGAACAGGAAAGAGAAAGGGTCAGGCAGGTGAAGGTGAATGGGACGTGGGTGGAGACCAGGGCTGGTTGCCAGTGGGAGGGGAGCCGACAGGACCCAGGGACCTGCTTGGGGCAGAGTCTGCTCTTCCTTACTCTTTGCCCAGCCTGGGGGTGGGCAGGGGGGTGTCACGGGGGAGAGGTCTCAGGTCCCTGGTGTGGGCTCAGAAAAGCTCAGGAGATGTGACGGGCAACTGGGCAGACACCGTGCTGGCCTCTGGGGGCGGGCTGATTCTGAGATGCTCTTGTCCTCGACATTCCTGCCAAGGCACAGGTGGGCCTGGCTGAATGAGCCTCGGAAGCACTTTCTAGACTCTGACAAACCACTTCCTACTTGGTTGCTCATAATTAATACACACTTTTTCCACTTTCGTTACTTTTAAACCTTGCTTCCCTTGAGATTTCACGGGGAAGGCAACTTCTGTCCGCTCTCCAGCCAAGTCAGACACAATACAAAACAGAGGGATATAAAGAATTGGAATGGAGGGGCACGGGCTGCCTGCGCAATCATCTTTGTGGATAAAACTGTAGCTGACCAACGGGACCAGAAATTGAAGCGGGACAGCCACACAGGCTGCAGCACTTTATCTCTCTGTCCTTCAACGGTGGCTCTGGCTTGAACATACAGGGTGGGGGTAGGGGGTCCTTAGGGAAGAGAGGAGACACGTGGAAGGTTCTGGGCATTAGCCTCCTGCCTCTGCAAATGCTTCTTTCACTCACGTGAGCGGGGAGAGAACTGAAGGCTAGAGAGACCACAGGAGGCTCGGCGCGCCCGCCATGGTCACGGGTGTCACCGCTGATGTTGACCCACTCCCCGCAGCCCCCATGTACGGGGGAGGACCCGTGCCCCGAGAGCAGGGGGAAGAGAGAAGGGAAGACTGACCTGCCGACTGTCGTCCGGGAGCTGTGTGAGAGCCAAGGTGAAAGGTTAGCACCGGGCGATGGGGCTCCTGCCTTTGCACTTAGACTCCACCGTTCCCCGCAGCCCGGCCACGGCTGCTTCTCTGACGCTTCCTCCCATTTCCTGGCCCACATCCCACACCTCCCCAATGCCCCTCCCACCCCACCCCACCTCGCTGCTTGGGCCCCATCCCCCTACTTTCTTCAACCTCTGATGAAACGTTGACTTAAATTCTCAGGAAGGGAGCTATGTTGCTCTGCAGACCTTCCCTCCCTCGCCCGTGTGGGCCCTAACTGTTTATCTGCGCGTTTCGAGGTGTGGTTTGGCAGGGAGAAAGCCCCAGCTTCCCGGGAGCTGGGAGAGGACACAAGGGGGAGGCCTGGGGTCCCACACTTGGCTTGCTCTGGGGGTCTCCGGACGCTGTGGGTCTTTCTGGGCACCAGCTCTACTCGTTTTGCACCTCTTGCTGTGCCTCTGAAGTCCGGTGAGAGCGGAGACAGAAGACTCCCAGGGGTTTGCCCCCCCCCCCCCGGGGTTGTCCCAGCTGGCATTAGGAACGTCGGGCCCCCAGCCCAGTCTGGGCTCTACTCACCCAGGATCAGCAGCAGCCACAGAAGTATGGGGGCTGGGCCTGGCCGAGGGCAGGGGAAGACTGTCTCACCAAAAGCCAGGCTTCTGTCCCATCTGTGAAGGAAGTATGGGGAGCGGGACTCAGGTAAGGTCTGCAAGAATTAAATAAGAGGAAGCAAAGTGATCCTAGCTTGCCTGTGTTCGCAGAACATAAGCGTGGCCGCCTCCCTGTCTGTCGTTCGGGGCTGGCCGCTGTGAAGTTTTAGATGCTGGTGGCCTCCTTCCACCGGTTCACGTCTGCCAGGGAAACTGTCTGAGGCTGTGCCCGGCTTCTCTGAAAATGCCACACTGTAGATTTCCTAGTATTTCAAACGATACTGTCCTCATTTTTCGGATGGAAACCCCCTACATTATCTTACGTTCACACAAACTTGAGTGTCACGTGAGGTACCGATATAGACACAGGTGGGGAGTGTGCTGTGTGTGTACGTTTCGGAGTGTGAGCCCCACAGAGTCAAGGCATCAAAGCAGATGTAAAACCCTTTTTGACCTTTGCATACACCGGGCTGAAGTTGCTGAAGAGGAAAATAATGGAAATTTGCGGGGGCACCTGGGCAGCTCGGTCGGTCAAATGTCTGACACTTGATTTTGGCTCAGGTCATGATCTCAAGGTCATGAGATCAAGCTCTGCATCCAGCTTGGTACCCACAGGGTGGAGCCTGCTTGGGATTCTCTCTGCCTCGACTCCACTCATGCATGTTCTCTCTCTCTCTCTCTCTCTCTCTCTCTCTCTCAAAATTAAAAAAAAAAAAAAAACTTTAAAAAACCTAATGGAAATTTGCAGCTTAGCAGGGCGCCCTGCTGGCTTCAGTCGGTAGAGTATGTGACTCTTGATCTCGGGGTTGTGAGTTCCAGCTCCACGTTGGGTGCAGAGATTACTCAAGAAACAAAAAACATAACCCTCTTCAGAGGGTTCCCTAAGTCCCACCCAGACCTGCACGGTGAGGGGGTAAATGGACAAGCACACAAACAGGAAGCTGTTTCATGCAGGTGACAGTGGCTGTACCCCCTCCCCTGCCCCCATGATTCTTGCTGTGGCAAGATGCCTCCGGCAATAACCATCAGGAAACATGGGGGAAAGAAAAGATTTGTTATTTACATGTCCTGGAAACTACATGTGCCTGCAGCCACACAACGAGGTTCAGGTCTGGGGTTCCTCTGCTTTCACTGGGGTCCAGGGGGTGGGGAGAGCACTTAGGGTTTCATGGGCTTACTCTTTATCAGTGAATTTAAAATATAAGAGCAGGAATGTAAATGCGTGAAGAACAAACACAAGTGGTCTAAATGGTCGTTTACCCAAATCCGCCAAGATCAACTGCAAGCTGCAGGCGGGACGCCCCTTGTGGGCTCACACACAGGCCCTGTGTCTGGCCCGGACCCTCCTCAGAGACGCCCTCCCCAACCTCAGGGTCCAAGGGTCCCTCCTGATTATTTCCTGTTTCAGCCCCACCTGCATCTCTCACTGTCCGTTTCCCTCCCCAGGCCTGCAGCATCTGCAGCCATTATTTGCTTATCTTTCTGGCCCTTTCCCCCTTCTGAAACTCTCATAGTGTATTGTTCAGCCTCTTGGGCCTCTCTCTTTCCTTTCTTCACTCTTTTTCACCTTTTCTCCTTTGCTCCCCTGACTGAAGTATTTCTGTCAACCTGTCTTCGGTTGTCTGGTCCTTTCTTTCACGGGGTCTCGTCTGCTGTCCAGTCGCTTCCCTGAATGTTTCAGGTCAGTTGTGTTCTTCTGTTCTGTGATTCCTGTGTGGTTCTTTTATATGGTTTCTATCTCTTTGTTGTAGCTCTTGCTTGTGCATGCATGGGTCTCTGGACCTCAGGGAGTGTCTTTCTGGGGTTATTTTTAATTCTCTGTCAGGTAAATCCTATAATTCTACTTTATTAGAATTTGTTTCTGGACATTAAAAAAATTCTTTTAATGTTTATTTTTGAGAGACAGAGAGAGACAGAGCATGAGTGGGGGTGGGGCAGAGAGAGAGGGAGACACAGAATCCGAAGCAGGAGCCAGGCTCCGAGCTGTCAGCACAGAGCCCGACGCAGGGCTCGAACTCATAAGCTGCGGGATCATGACCCGAGCCGAAGTTGCACGCTCAACCAACTAAGCCACCAAGATGCCCCTTAAAATTAAAAAAAAATTTTTTAATGTTGATTTATTTTTGAGAGAGACAGAGACAGAATGCGAGTGGGTTAGGGGCAGAGAGAGAGGGAGACACAGAATCCGAAGCAGGCTCCAGGCTCTGAGCCATCAGCACAGAGCCCGATGCAGGGCTCGAACTTACAAGCCGCGAGATCATGCCCGAGCCAAAGTCGGATGCCGAACCGACTGAGCCACCCAGGCGCCCCGTGGAAATTTAAAGTGTTACTGTGTTTGTCATGTCTTTGGCTCTTCATTTTCCTTGACTCTCTGGGTAGGTGTCTGTTCATTAGACAAAGAAGACACCTTCCCAGGTCTTCACAGACTGGCCCCATGCAGGAGGAAACCCCTACCAATCAGCCCATCAGTGATTCTGGGGCACTCTATGACTCCCTGGGGGGAAGCTGAAAACCGGGATTTTTGCCTTGTTCCTATGTGCTGAGCAGGGGGGAGGATCACTGACACCTTTCAGTGCCATCTGCAGACTCCCCACACTTCCCTGAGTGGCTGGACCCATTGGTGCTCCAGACTGGCAAAAGGCAGGAAACAGCGGCTCCAATGCAGGAGCCAACCCCCACCTCCCCTGGGTGAAGCTGGGTTGCAGGGACTCTCTTCCTGCTCTCGTGCTGCTGTGTCAGAGGCAGAGTCCCTCTGGACTCAAATCTCCCTTTTGGCTCTGGTGGGTCTCAGTTCATGTTCTCATGGGACGTAGAAGCCTTTCATTAGTTTCTGATTTCTCTCACAAAGGGAATTTGTCTGTGAGCCATTCCTGAGTTGGTGTGTTTGCGGGAAGAAGGAGCGTGCAGGGCTCCCCGCGCTACAATCTTGCTCATATCCCAAATCCCACTGTGTTTTCAGTGCCCACGTCCAGAGCTCTGTCATATGGTGATTCGTCAACAAGTGGTTGCTGAATGAGTGGAAGACCAATGAACGACAAAGCGCAGGCTGACAATTGAAGAAGTTCAGACATTAAGATGTTTCCTGGGGTGCCTGGGGTGCCTGGGTGGCTCCGACTTCGACTCAGGTCATGATCTCACGGTCCGTGAGTTCGAGCCCTGCGTCGGGCTCTGTGCTGACAGCTCGGAGCCTGGAGCCTCTTTCAGGTTCTGTGTCTCCCTCTCTCTCTGCCCCTCGCCGGCTCCTGTTCTGTCTCTGTCTGTCTCTCAAAAATGAAGAAACATTAAAAAAATTTTAAAGGATATTTCCTTAGTCACTCCCAGTTAAAGGTCCCTGCGATAGTCTGGAGATGAGGTATCAGTTACATCGCTCTAAACTACATTAAACTATTTATTAAACCTGCATTCCATTTGTCGTGTAGTGTGGGGTTATTGTAAACTATTGATCAGACAGAGTATGGATGCCACCTCTTCTGAGAGGTCTTCCCTACTGAATCTGAGCTGGGTGTTCACCGTGGGTGCTTCAATAACACCCCGATTTCCTCTGCAGAGCGTGCACTTGGACGGTGCAGCACAATGTCTTGTGTCTTTGACCATATCCCCAGTAGTGTGAGCACCTTTGGGGAGGGAAATGGCGCTGGCTCAGCTTTGAATTCTCTGTCCGGCACAACTGTCAACAGAAGAAAGAGTCGATTGAATGTAGCTCTGAGATGTAGTGTGTTCGAGTCAGACTTACTCTACACGTGAACGAATACAATTCATTCCACGGTCAGAGGCGGAGGTGATGCTGATTCTTGCCAACCATCGTTTCCTGTGCCTGGAAAGAGGTGCTCGGAAAGCAGCCTTTTGGATGCTGTTGCCACGTGGTGCCAAAAATATTGGATTTCCGATCTTCCCCTCCGCAAGGCGAGGACACATCGTGTGCATGTTATAGTCTCAGCTTCTAGCCCGACGCATGCCATTAAGTGTAGTGTTGCCAGATACAGGGTCCCCAGTAAATTTGAATTGCACACAAAAAACGCATGATTTTTATTGTCACTGTGTCCTATACAATATTTGGGATAAATTCACACCAAAAAAGCAGTCCTTGTGTGTCTGAAATTCAAATGTAACTAGAAGTTTTGTACTTTTAGTTGCTACCTATGGCAGACCTAACCGGACAGGATCACTTCCGACGTGCGTGAATAACTTCGTGAGCGTTGCGTTGGGGGCACCGGTTCCGTGCCGTGTGTGTGCATGTGGCTGTCTCCTCGGCTCGCTCCATCCCGGGAGAAGTGAAATGATTCACCTGGTAAATCTGGGCGAGTAATAAATGAGGCATGCCAAGTCAGCTGCACACTTTCCGCCTTGGACGCAAGACTAGAGGTCTAGTCTCCGTGCAGGCACAGACTTTCCCCTGCCCTGGAGGGAATCTAAAATTTTGAGAGCAAATTCTCCGAGACACAAAATTTGGAGCATAGGCTTACATAGAACAGGAAGAAAAACAAAGGAGCGGCATAGTCACAAGGTGGGCTTTCAGCGTTGGGATTTAGTGAGAGCAGGGCATTTGCAGAAGAAAGAGGCTCATACTGAACCTCCCTTCTAAGTTTACTGAGCCCACAGCCTTGAGGCATATGGCTTTGTGACCTTGCTACGTGACATCGGCTTGTGGTGCTTGTATGAAATAGACCAGTGGATGCTTCTACAGGGCAGGACTACCCCATGGACACCAGTAAGGAAAGGGTTCAATAGCCTCATCGGGGGCCTGAAGAGAGTTGGGGAAATCCCTTTGAGCAGGAGCGAATGAGGCAGGGCTTTACCTGTGGGCAGGAGGCACAGGGATGACCACGGGGTCTGCCCGGCAGCGGAGCCTTGGGGGGCTCAGGGGTGACGCCGCAGAGGCCAGGGTAGCCTGAGTAACTTTCCAGGGCACTCACAGCTTCAGCGCTACGGCATGCTTCAGTCAAACTAGAAATCTGTGAAGCTTTTTAAGGCCCTGGTGACTGGAATATTTTGGAGCTGTAAGGTTCCTTGTGAGCTACAAAACACCAGGAACAATCTAGCTTCAAATTGCTCATGTCAGGGGCGCCTGGGTGGCTCAGTCGGTTGAGCGCTGACTTCGGCTCAGGTCACGATCTCGCGGTCCGTGAGTTCGAGCCCCGCATCGGGCCCCTGTGCTGACAGCTCAGAGCCCGGAGCCTGTTTCAGATTCTGTGTCTCCCTCTCTCTCTGCCCCTTCCCCGCTCATGCTCTGTCTCTCTCTGTCTCAAAAATAAATAAACGTTAAAAAAAAAAATTGCTCATGTCAGGCTTAGCAAGTCTCCTGCATCAGTCTCCCCAAACTCCACCCTGCGTGAAGGCCCACGATGCAAATTGGAGGCTCACTCTTGAATTCCTGCGGTATTCCCTAGGCTCAGGGGTGAACGTATTTGAAGAACCAGTGGGTAAGGGTCAAGATCATATAGTTATTATAAATGGGCACGCAGGGCTTTGCCTGTGCCTCTGAGGACGTGACCAACAAATGTAGGAAGTTAAAAAAGGGGGAGGAAGTTCAGGTTCTTGGGGTGCACACGTAGGAAGGATCGAGTCTCACTGGACCGGTCGAGGCATGCGTTTCAGAAACACACGAGGCAGTTTAGTTTCCAGAACCCGCTGAGACGCGTGTTCCGCCTGGACTGAGTGTGCAGCACAAGGCAAAAACCCCTCCCGGGCTCCTCAGGCTGGTGCAGACCCTCCCAGGCAGCAGCCCGTCTGCTTGGTGGAGGGTGTGGACGCTGTCACTCACACCTCCCCTCGGTCCACAACCACAGTGTCATATCTTACTCAGAGGGGAAGTGAAAGCCAGGGGGACGGCACAGAGTAAGTGGTTCCCACCAGCTCCCAAAATAGTAAGCGTTTGGTGCCCACATTAACCTTTTGCTGGAAGGTTTCTCGTCACTGAGTTTATGTCCAAAGGTTCTGGGTTAACCGACTGGCATCCTACCGGTGCCAACGAGAATTTACCTGGCCTCCTTCCTCATATGTGAGTGGGTCTGCGTTAGGGGCTTTGGAGACATTAACCGTGGGTGCGGGGGCATAATGTATTCTGGAAACATGCTTGTCATCCAAAGCACTTGTATATCAAAGCGAATTTCAAGGACCTATTGGCTCAGTTGGGATCGTGTGATCTTGGGTATCGTGTATAACTCGTATTGCAAGACGTCGCTCGTTTATCAAGTTAAAATGTATTCGAAACACGTTACTCGCAATCCAAGGTTTTACTGTATTTCGATTTAATGTGTCTGGAATTTTTCTTACGGGGGATCCGATCTTTGAACCTCACTTTCTTCCTAGGATGCCGACAAGGGAAGGAGTGTACAGGAAAATCTGTGGCATCTCGATGTAATTATACTGTTGGAGGATCTTAGGTTACTGTTTAATCTCATTGCGGAAACCCTGAAACCCAGAACCCCCTCACTGCAGAAACCATTCAGTGTATTGGGCTGAATTGGGGGATGGAAAATAGAAGTAGAAGCGAATTTTCACCTGGGATGCCCAAATGACATTGGTATTACTGAATTAGTGGTTTTTTCCCTGAGTCTTTGGGAAAATTGCACAGCCTGCCCAGCGGTGTGGCCACGAGGATACCCACAGGAGCCGGGCTGGTCTTGGGAAAGCAGTCGTGAGTGCAGCTGGGAACTCCCAGAGCTCTGTCGGCCCCACAGGGGAAATGAGATCCCTAAAGACCTGCAAAAAAACTATACAAGCTCCTCTAGAAAAGGGCAACAGATGTGATAAAAACTACACCTGCTTCACACAGTCGCTCACGGAGCACATTCCCTGGTTCGAATATTGGCGGGGGTTTGTGTCAATTGCTATTATTTCTTTCAAAACACTTGGTAGGGTTGTCAGCAACACTACCTGGGCCTGGAGTTTCCTTTGTCACGAGTTTTAAACCACTGGTTCAATTTCGTTCGTAATTTACAGCAGTACTTAGGTGTTCTTTCTCAGATGGTGTCTTTTTCAGTTTTGTCTTCAATATTTCTTCCTGGAAAAAAAAAATTTTCTGGGAACTGTCCATTTCATCTAAGTTTCATTTTTACTAAGATTGTGTATTATCTTCTCGTGTTAATTTTTTAAGTGTATTTATTTATTTTGAGAGAGAGAGAGAGTATGAGCAGGGGAGGGGCAGAGAGAGAATGGGGGAGAGAGAATCCCAAGCAGACTCCACACTGTCAGCATAGAACCCTACGTGGGGCTCGAACTCACAAACTGTGAGATCCTGACCTGAGCTGAAACCAAGAGTCAGATGCTTAACTGACTGAGCCACCCAGGTGGCCCTTGTTGCAAGTTTTAATAACTCCAGAATATATAATCATGGCATGTTCTTCATTCCATATATTGGTTATTGGGGCCTTCTGTCTACTTCGGTCCCGATCAGCCAACCACAGGCGTGACCTGTGTCTCCTTCCTTCTTCCAAGTGTGACTCATGGTGTCTTGTTTCCTTGTGGGCCTGTCTTTGTGTGCTTATTGCATTTGGAAAATAATTTCTAGAATTGATTTGAAGACTCAGTTGATTTTGTTTTTTCCCAAGCATATTTAGCTGCTAAAATCCATTTTGGGAAAAATCGGTCTTTTGGAGGCACTAGCAGTATGGGACCACCTTACTCCACGTCCAAGCGTGGATTTAACCAGATGACCTGAAACCAGGCACCCGTCGGTAGGAGGGCCCGCTTCCTTCCGATTCCCTCTTACTAAGACTGGCAGTCTTTGAGGTCCCCACTCAAAAGGGAGGGTGGTTTCCCAGGTTGCCGGAGCTTCACAGACCCTAGACTTTGGTTTTTGATGTCAGCCTTACAAGGCTACCTCGATCTCAGCTCAGTCCCTTAGCATCATTCTCACATGGGCATCCCCCCCTCCCCATAATGCCACAGGGCATGACAGCCCCCCAAGTTTTTTGCGTCCTGATCTTTATAATTCTGATCTTTATCCCAGATCTCTAGAGCTAGCTGAAAGGACCTTTTTCTTCTTTGTGTGTGTGTGTGGGGGGGGGAGATTGGAATTTTTGGGAACCGTACCTCTGGAAAGGTAACACTGCTGAGATGAAGCATCTTTAACCTGGAGACCCAACGGTTTGTTCGGCTTCACCTTCTGGTAAATAGAGCCACCAAACTCCGCCTTGCTATTCACTTCTGTGTCTGGACTTCACGAGTCTTAAAGCCAAGCAAATTTGCTCTGGGTCACTTGGGACTTTGCTGCTTCATGATTCGTTTGTTAGCCAGCCAACCAGCCCCCCGAACTCAGCACCGAGCACCCCGGAGCCCAGCGAGGTGAAGACTCTCATCGCAGCCCAGGCTCACATGCTCTGGCTGGTGTTCTGTCCTGTGTTCAGCTGTCCCCGCCGCCCCAGCGTGAGTGGAGAAGCACGAATCAGAAGCCACCTTCCCTGCACGTGTGAGTTCATCTTCCCCGATAGTCTCGGTGGGCAGTGTGTGGTTGTGTTCTGTTTGTTTGGTCCACCTGCACCTGCTACTACGCTGCCCTTGGCTGTGATGGTCTCACGGTCGGCTGAGCCTTGGCTGGTAAATTTCAGTCCTTTCTAAGACTTCATTTCCAAGTCAAATTGCATTAATAGCCTTTTTATTTATAGCCCTTGCTGAAGACAGCCTGGTGGATTTGCCAAGCCCAGCACACATGGGGCACAGCCATCCTGTCCGTGGTGGCCGTGGCCTGGGGGGCAGGCTGTCCCGAAAGTCACATGCTCTCTTTCCGTTTTCTGCTGCCCGTTACTCACTTACAAGGATGACCGACAACACTCATTTCTATGTTTCGAAACAACTCCCTCCCACCCTTCAATCGTGCTATCAGACTCTTGAGTTTACACAACAGAATTTTGAAAATTCTTTTTGGTTGTTTTCTTTCTATTATTCAGCAATTGTTTATTGGAGCAACCAAATTCTAGCAGAACTGCCGTCTTCCAGTAACTCGCCAAGGGAAAGAGGAGAGGGCGCCCCCGACATGTTCTCCAGGCCTTTTAGAAAACGTGGGGTGGTCCCTTCGGCCGCCCACTGGCAAGTCCATCAGGAAGGTGATACTGTGGCCATGACAGAAATGCCCCAACAGCAGCACCCCACAAAGGTTCCCATGGCCAATCTGGAAGAGTCTGCTGTGTCACCCAGCATGCTGTCCGAACGGTTGTAAACACACCAGTCAAGGGCAAGCTTCTCCCCAAGAGGATTAACGTGCGTATTGAGTGGATTAAGCCCTCAAAGAGCCGGGCCAGCTTCCTGAAGTGCATGAGGGAAAAAGGCCAGGGAGACCAGGAGGCCAAAGAGAAAGGTACTTGGGTTCCACGGAGCCGCCAGCCTGCTCTTTCCAGGGAAGCATGCTTCGTGAGAACCCGTGGAAAGAAGCCTGAGCTGCGGGGAACCCGCTTCCTAGGAATCCAAGTGTAACATAAGTGTAAAAAAAAATGAAATAAAAAGAACATCTGAAGACTGTAAAACTGGTTCTCTTAATTGAACAGAAGGAGTGTGGTGTCCCCTCCCCCCAAGAAAAGATTTAAAGCAAACTTTAATTGTGTCCTGATTCACTGGGTGATGTCTTTATTCAAATTTGGTGGGTTTTTTTCCTTGCTGAAAGACGTGAGGGAGCTTATTATGTAACAGAACATACTCAATTGGTTAGGAAACTGCCAGATATTATTCATAAAGTATTTATAGTAGTTTGAAAATAGACCCTGTAAATCACTAAGAAAAAAGAATTTAAAAAATGCATGAAAGGCTACCCGTTGGGTATTAGAGTCAACGCTTCACCGCAGTGTTGGGGGGCAGAAGTCTCACCCAGAGAGCACTCCGCCCTCCAATCTGCCTCTTCCTGTCTCAGCAGCTCCGGGTTCCCCTCATTTCTGTCTCCCTGTGTATTTATGATCGTTACTGTAAGCTTTTGTTAGGCACCTACTTTCTGCCTGTTTATGTATTTCCAAGGTGCGGATTAGAGAGAAGAGCCTGAAGCCATCTTGTCCACAAATGGAAAGTTTTTAATGGAAAAGAAACAAAACCCAAACGCTAGTGAAACAGAAGAGGTCTGTGAGCCAGGGCCCTCTGGGTTTGATCCTGGCTTCCTCACCTAGAAGGCAAGGGCGACGAAGATTACTCTTTTCTGCGAGGTTGCTTCCCTTGTGCTCTGTGATGCAGTGCCCAGGACGCTGATGGGCCCTTCGCACGACCACTGGGATCTCTCGGGAAAAATTCTGCCAGGTTATGGTCTGACTCTGAATAGAGCCTTAGGTTTTGATCTCTCTCAACTATAACACTATCCAAAGTGTTGACTTAGAAACAAGGATATTCACTGCAATAGTGTCTATAACAGTGAGTGACTGTCATTACCCCAAACGAGTAATTTACAGAACAAATTACCATGTATCCACACGTACAAAGCAATGCCACAAAGATCTTTGATCATTTATTAGTATGAAAACATCACAGAATTTTTTTGACTAAAAACCGATGACAGTAATGATTCCTTTAAAATCACATATTTATGGGGGCGTCTGGGCGGGTCAGTCAGTTAAGCATCTGGCTTTGGCTCAGGTCAAGATCTCACGGTTCAGGCTCTGTGCTAACAGTGCAAAGCCCGCTTAGGATCCTGTGTCTCCCCTCTCCCCGTCTCTTCCCCCCCCCCCCCATTCACATGCTCTTACGTTCTCTCTCAAAAATAAATAAACATTTAAAACTAAATCAGTAAAATCACTTATTTGGGTATATGAGAGCACATCCATAGAAGACATTCTGGCTGATGGATCTTGAAACCCTAGTAAAATTGTCTGAGTGATGGAAGTAGGAGTGAGTTTAATGGTTATCTTTTTCATTGTCTGTATTCCCGGTTTTTCTACAATGAAGATCTATTACCTTATGTATTAAAATCCATAGGTTTTGGTGGCTCCCCTCAGCTCCAAGTGTCAGCCCCTCAGGTTGCAGAACAGGTCGTAGGCATGTGTGTGAAGTGTGTGGACCAGAGGAGCGTTAAGTGTCAGCTCTTACTCAGGCAGTCCCCGTCTATGGATCAGCGTGGCCACTGGCTACTTAGCCATTGGAACAGACCCTGGTAACATGGAGGGATTCCTGACCTGACTGCCTAGAATTTCCCACTGGTTCTCGCAAGCCAGAAATAGCTAGATAAGTAACTTGTAATGAATAAATGTGACTTGGAGTGGCTTAGTGGGAGGCTGAGCAGAGATACATCAAATTACCTAGGTCCCTATATATAGTCTTGGTATGTTCCCTGGAAGTTTTCACACCAGAGTTACTATTAATCACGAGGCTGTGTATACCCTCCAGAGATAGTTGGGTGTAAAGAACAGCGAGGAGAGGTTCATCACTGCTAAAATGGTACCAGGGTTAACGGTCAGACTGAGATTACCCTCACCCTGTCACAATTAGATTGTTGGGATCATGCTAATTCTCAGTCCCTGATGCTCAGAGCTCAGTAGTTTGGTGGTCTTGCCAAGATTGCATCGTTGTCTCAGCATAAAATTGAAATAATCATTGTAACCATTCTTAGTTATTTATTTTTGTCTGATACGCTTCAAATTTGATGTGTGTGGCTTATGAAATATTCCAAATTATCTCTGTGTAGATTAATGATCAAACCCAAGCCTGCAGTCAATTATGTCCTTCCCGTTGGTGACCTACCTTTTTCA
This sequence comes from Panthera uncia, assembly GCF_023721935.1. Classification (NCBI taxonomy): domain Eukaryota; kingdom Metazoa; phylum Chordata; class Mammalia; order Carnivora; family Felidae; genus Panthera; species Panthera uncia. Next base: position 64,804,550 of record NC_064813.1, on the reverse strand, counting down.
GGGAGTGGATTATAAGAGATGCTAACCGAGGAGGTATTTCAGTAAAGATTCTGACACTTGTATTTGATAGTTATTTTGTTAGAGATTCTCATCTCAACGTTTTGAACTTTCTTTGTACCGGGCTTGAGGCTAAGTGATCGTTATGCATATTTTATTTAAGGAATACTTCTTTAGTGCTAACAATGCCAGACACTGTTCCAGGTGATTTATGAACATTTAATCCTCATAATAACCTGTAGGTTTTGCCCATTTAAAGGTGAAGAAATGGAGGCACAGGGAGGTTAAGTGGTTGGTTCAAGACCATGTGATTAGTGGGGGATGGGGTTGGGACACTGCCCCAGGCAAAGGGTCCCAAGGGCTGTGGTCTTCTTACCCCTTATATGAGGGTGCCAATGAATGTAATGGCCATTGTCCATTTCAAACAGATGTAAATACCCTTGTTGTTTTTACATCAATGTGAATTGATTACGTTACAATGAATGTAATGGCCACTGACCATTTCAAACAGAGGTAAATACCCTTGTTGCTTCTACATCAATGTGAATCAGGGTACAAACCAAACATTCAAGAATGGACAAATAAAGCAAGCTCATTCAAGATGCTGTTCCCTTCCACAAACTCAACCCTACATTCTCACAAAAGCAAGAGAGGATTCATTTAAAACTTGAGAGGTCTGTGGAGACAAAGGACAATGAGGTCCCAGTTTGGAAGAGAAAGCAAAGCCCAGAAATGGATTCTGTTCACATCACAGAGTAGGTGTAGGCAAAAGCTCGTCTCTCTTGTTCATTTCTCTTTCTCAACTCTTCGAACATTGAACCTTAAGAGCAGGTAACAGAGATAATCTCACTGCACGGTATCTGGGGTACAATAACACTTCAACCAATGTTGAATGAACAGAAGGAGACATTGGGAAAGAACATGATAACAAAAATGGCAGCCTGCTCATCCCCTGGAGCACATTCTGTCTGTGAGAGGTCATGAGGGTTGGGCGTCTTTATAAGGTTTTATGTAGCCTTTAGTGCTGTTCCATCTTTGTTGGTGATCTGCCCCGCATTCCTCCAAGTGTTACATCTCCTTCACGCCAGAGTAGATGACGTGGGGGTCCTAGGAGAGATGCACAGGTGAAGGAAGAGAAGGAACACGGTGGAGGGAGACAAGATGGGGAACCTTCCAGGAGTCGAGCTTACCTTGTTCTCCAAAATTGTCCTTCTGGTGTTTTCTGTGGAGGAAAAAATATTACTGAGCTCTTGGGTTTCCACTTAGACCTCATTCCCAGACTTGATGCACCAGAGCACAGGATGGCTGTTCTTAACGTGTAGGTTTCCAGCTTCTTCCGCTCTGATGTAAACTCCATGCCTTAATGTTGTCCCCTCTGAAGTCCTTCTAAGACCACCCATGCTCTAAGCCCTCCACCAACCCTTGCTGAACAAAATCCTTCTTCTCTTTGATGCAACTTCTGTGGATTATTGACAATATTCTGTGAGGGCTCACTTTCCCGTCATCTCTCTATGTTCTTCAGATAACAACCACAGTGGTTCACGCTCCATAGAGAAGGAACCAGAAGACCCAGATAAGGGGGGTGGGGAGATCCTGAGTCACACCAGCTTGAGGGCATGGTGGCTGCTTCTTTCTCCCTTCACTGCAGGTGGGCAGTGTGGGACTGAATCTCCTCCCTGCCCTTGGTCACCCACCAACACCTGCAGGGAAACCGGCTGTGCTGCTGGTGGCCACTGGCTCCTACAGAAGTAGCTGGGAGCACAAAGCCCATGTTTGAAGACTGCAGCTTCAAGGGCACTGTGGCTGCAGCCTGAAGGACATGGCTCTGAACAGCTAAAGAACCACGGTCTCGATCCTTGCAAGGCTGCCCGTGGCAACGCACATTCTCTAGATTAGGATGATTTGTTCAGTAACACCTTCCATGTCACCTCCACATGGTAGGTCCTTTAAAAGAGGCTCTGCAATGACCCTCTTCAGCTGGGACAATTCCCCCTGGGCTTTAGCTACCATACTTCAGGGATCCTCACTCTTCAACCACGTGGATGGAGCTAGAGGGTATTATGCTAAGCGAAATTAGCAGTCAGAGAAAGACAACTATCATAGGACTTCACTCATGTGTGGAATTTAAGATACAGAACAGATGAACATAAGGAAAGAGAAGTAAAATAATATAAAAGCAGGAAGGGGAACAAAACATGAGACTCTTAAATACAGAGAACAAACTGAGGGTTGCTGGAAGGGTTGTGGCTGGGGGGATGGGCTAAACGGACAAGGGGCGTTAAGGAGGACACTTGTTGGGATGAGAACTGGGTGTTATGTATAAGGGAGGAATCTGGAATCTACTCCTGAAATCAGTATCACACTATATGCTGACTAATTTGGATATAAATTAAAAAATAAAGATATAAATAAGTATGTAAAGTCCCCAAAGAAAGATTGAAATTTGAGTAGTTGAGTACTTTCGTTAGTATTAATAATGAAATTTGACTTGTTGAAATGGATAATGGTCATATTATGCTCAACTTTAAAAAAAGAAAATAAAAAGATAAAAGATATTCTCACTCTTACCTGACTTGATTTTTGTATCCCAGATTCTCCCTAATTGTCTATTCTCAACTGACCATCTGTTTGTGTGTGTGTGTGTGTGTGTGTGTGTGTGCGTGCGTGTGTGTGTGTGTGTGTTTTAATTCAGCTTCTCCACAAGAACCTTCCTGCAAATATCTCTTGCTCCCTGCATCTGACAAGAACCACTCTGGAGTTTCTCACCTGAGTCTTCTGGTAGCTGGATGCTACAGACAAAGGAATAAACCACATCCCCATCTCCAGGGTCCACTGCAGGGAGAAGACAATGGTTCACAGGTGTCCATGGACAAGGGTTCAAACTTCATATGTGCCTTCCCAGTCCCCTGCTCCGTGACTGTTCTCCCAACCCCAGCATGATTCTGAGGGTCGCTTCTTTATTGAGACTGGGCCTCTTGAAGGCAGGGCGTCCAGACCACCCCATGGTTTTCTCCACCTGCTTTCTTCCCTCCCAGCCGCAGCTCTGGAGCCCCTTCTAGTGGGGAGACTCACCATTGACATAATCTGGCTGCAGGTCCTCGATGGCTAGGGATGGGCTGGAGGGGGTGGACGCCTGAGAATTTGCACTGGGAACATCTCTGAGAGAAAGGAAACTCACT